>NC_137624.1:1661649-1674149 GCF_963280865.1 Gymnoscopelus braueri | reverse complement strand
GCAGCTCATTTTCCAAACCACCAGTCAATATGACGCAACGGGACTGAAGTTAAACAACTAAATTATATCCAAACGATATCTTAAAAGTAAATTCCGTGCCCCAAAAAAGAAGTTTGAGAGCGTTTTAAAGTTTTAAAACCGAAACAAAAAACACTGCACAGAAACAATGTCCGCCCGTCCCATTTTTGTCGGCTGCACTCGGTTCCATTCGGTTTCACTCGAACTCGCCACCTGATTGGCCAACCTTCGCTGTCAATCACAGAACATTGAGCGAGGACGCTGATAGGACAGTTCATGTTATGAACTGCGGAGACACGCCCAGACAGGCCTGTAGGCCAGACTCACTGCTGAAATCAAATACAGCTCCGGAGGGAGGGGGTTTACCAGGCTACTATAAGACATCTATTATGATACTGTTACAACCTGACTCAGGGTTGCAACAAAAGGGAGACACAGGCACGGTTAAAAGTATATAAAATGTCTTTATTTGAAGATAAACTAAATAAACAACAGCAAACATAACATGTCAGTAAATATGAATGACCATCAGTGTGAAGGCAGTGTATGGGTGCGAGTGTATGTGCAGTGTGAATATTGCAAGGTGTAAACCAAGACAGATTAACAAACAACCTGGGGGAGAGAGAAGAGACAATCTTACAGGAAGAGGACTGCCCTCAGATCAATAGGCTCAGGTGCTCCAGATCAGAGCTGATGGCCTCCCAGCTTCACCTACTAGGCATCCACAACAGACTAGCACTGGTAGACAGAGTGGGAGGGCATCACAATACCCATAGTTCAACCAGCAGCAACAGCATCACATTCCAGATACCAAGTTACAGCAATGATACTACTGTAGGCTATCTATACTTTGTTATAGGAAATGCTCCACAACAACACAAGTACCCACAACAAAACAGAGGTTCCACTGCTCCAGTGAACATTGTATCGTGATTATTGGTGGTGGTGGCAATACTAATAATTTGAGCCTGGAATGATCAAATTTGCGTGATTTTTGGACAGAATCTGTCCAAAAATCACAAATTGGCCTCTTGGTGGTGCTCTAAAAGGCAGATGTGAAAAATGCAGGGCAAAGGTTTTTGGCAGTTTCACGCAGATCGGTTATAGGTAAAAACACAACACGGCCTGTTTTCAAGGAATTTCACAAGAAATTGCATGCTACGTTCATGATTTGAGGCATTTTGTTCAAAACGAACCAATCTGAGTCTCTGTGTGTGTGTGTGTGTGTGTGTGTGTGTGTGTGCGTGCGTGCGTGCGTGCGTGCGTGCGTGCGTGCGTGCGTGCGTGCGTGTGCTTGCTTTCCATTTCTTACTTTATTTCCTCTTGCTCAGGTGCCACTTGAGTTTCGATATGAGTCTCGTGCTGAAATAACAGTTGACATCGCACAATCAGGGTGTGTGAGCTATTGACTAAAGATCCTCGAGCTAACCTCTATAAACTTGACATGTGTGATGTCAGGACAAGAAGAGCTGTACATGCTTCAGCATGCAAGAAAATTATCCCAGTTTCTCGTTGCAAGTATGAAGCTGGGTTTACCTGGGGTGTTTTGTGGGGACTTGCAGTTTAGACCCATCAGCACATACTGTACTATATATTTGAGTGTTGCAGTATGGATTTTGGTATGCCTAAATATTGCCACTAACTTTTGTATTTGAGATGCAAAGATGGGCAATCAAATTAGAGGAAGTTTATACTGTGGACATTAAATATTATTTAACATTTCCTGGCTCCTTTTGCCATTTGCAAGTCTACTCTAATACAAACTTTATATACAGTATATATATATATATATATATATATATATATATATATATATATATATATATATGTTACAGTATGATTGGAGAACCAGTACGATTGAAGAAAGCGCGCTCGTTTTTACCACCCACCCAGCAATTCTGTAGAAGCAACAGTAGAGGGAGCCACAAGCCAGGCTTGTGCACAAACATATATGGCCACGAGCACACACACACAGTCAGTCACACACACACACACACACACACACACACACAAGCGCACACACACGCGCATGCTCATGCTTTTTTTGGTTTATTGAAAGCAGGACTGTTAAGATACTTTTATTGTGTTCTGGCTTTTGTTTTACTTTCTCCCTGACACACACACACACACACACACACACACACACACACACACACACACACACACACACACACACACACACACACACACACACACACACACACACACACACACAGTGATCCATGAAAAGAACTATTCTGTCCCTATCGGTTTACAACTCGAACGGCGCTGTGTCGCCTATCAGAGCATCGGCCGGTCAGCGCGGGCACCTCCTTCTCCTCCTCGGAGGAGGAGAAGGAGGAGGACAGTTTATTACGCGAGGCTCGCGAGGAGGAGGAGTCCTCCTCGCGAAATAAACCCCCGCCTCGCAGCGCCGCGTCCTCCTTCTCCTCCTCCTCCTCGCGAGCCTCATAGATATATATAAAGGCTAGATGACTCACCCGCGCTGCTGGCCAATGGAGTACAACGTTGCCACATGGCGGCCATCTTGGGACGGTCATTCATAACATTATGTCTATGGGGCATATACTTTGAAATAACCATAGCGTGCTCAATTTTCATCCAATTTTCAAACGGTTTGGTGTTTTGTAAACACCAAAGATGTAGTTATGACACTGCATACTTATAATTATAATCATGTTTTTTTTTTTATATAAAATTAAGTATGCAGTATCAAAACTACATCTTTGGTGTTTACAAAACACCAAACCGTTTGAAAATCGGATGAAAATTGAGCACGCTATGGTTATTTCAAAGTATATGCCCCATAGACATAATGTTATGAATGACTGTCGCAAGATGGCCGCGGTTGAGCTATGCTTGCAACGCCCCCTTGAGCCATCTAGCCTTTATATATATCTATGGCGAGCCTCGCTAATAAACCCTGTCTCGAAAAGCCCCGCCTCGCCCCGAAGCCCCGTGCCTAAAAACGAGCGCACTGTCTTCAATCGTACTGGTTCTCCAATCGTACTGTGACATACATACACACACACACACACACACACACACACACACACACACACACACACACACACACACACACACACACACACACACACACACACACACACACACACACACACACACACACACACACACACACGTATACGTGAACTGAGGACCCCCACCCTGACAAGAACTTGAAATTGTTTAGTTTGAATCGGTTCCACAGATAAATATTGTGAATATAGCCGATCTACAAGCTCACAACGCCTTGCAGTGTGAGCCGTTGTGAGCTTGTAGTTCGGCTATTTTCACAATGTTTACCTCTTTCTTAAAAAGGTCTTAAAAGTCATTAAATTGTAACTTTACAAATGTGCAGATACCCTATACACTTATACTGTATGTTGGTTTGTTTACTGTTGAGTGAGAAAACAATGTTGCACATCAAGCAAATCATCAGGGGGACCCCAAAACATTTTTGGGGGCCCACCTGGGTGTCCAGACCCCCAGTTTGGGAACCGCTTTGTTATTGGACAGCAGTGGTGGAAGAAGTACTCTTTTTTATTATTATTTATTTATTTATTTATGAGGATTGCTGGCAGGAACACCGGCAACACAATCGTTCGGAGACCTTGGCACGCTATACTAATTAATTCTAGACAACCTCAGGTTTCTAATGGGACCAACCTTGTCATGCTACCTTGTCGGGAAGAGGGCAAAATACCTCTTTGACCATGTTTCAAATGTCCCTTGACCTGTTACCTCAATATACAGTATATGTGAATCGAAATGGGTTACATGGGTACCTCCAAGCCTTCACTGTACAGACATGCCAACAATTAAATACTTTTTGCCGGAGGATTTACGTGTTGCGACTCCAGTAGGATTAATATGGAAAGGCTTAAACGGTGGAACGGTGGAACGGTGAAAGGCCCATATAACCTTTGGACACTTCTTTAGTAGGGAAAGGACAACCTCTGGTTCTTTAAAAGCAGATTGTGTAGCCAATCTGTTGTGTAATAAAACCTTGGTGTATACCTGCTTATCACCTCAATGACATGTATAACTGCTTTCAATGACCATACCTGTGCTTAACTCAATGTGGCGTTTATAGACCATGGACTGTTCTCTATATACATGTTATTGGAGATTTTACATTGTGTATTTGTTTTGTTTTCTGTTGTTTTCTTTTATGTGTGTTGTCTGATTGTTTTTGTTTTGTTTTGCTGTTGTTTATACCTTATTCATCTTTTTTCTTACTTGATATTTGTCTATCCTGTTACCCAATCATTGTCTTGACTTTTTGGAGATACTCTGTTTATTTGCTTCAGTAATGACTGTATTACTTGTCAGTATGTAAACAAAAAATAATAATAATTAAAAAAAAAAAAAAAATTATAAAATAAAAAAAACAGATTGTAAATTGGGAGACACATGGGTGGAAGTTAGATGTGTGAGAACACCAATACGGAAACCTTGTGACAGCCCTGTCAAGAGATAATTTGAAAACACAGAGTCAGGATGTGTGGATAAAAACCTCTCTCCCAGGGACGTCTCTCTGGGGGGTCTCTGCATAGGTACTGAAGGCAGGAGGATTATAGCTTGTAGTGGGAATTGGACGTCGTTCCGGTTTCACTCCTGGCACTGCACCACTGACTTGGGACATACTTGTTGTTAGCAGCAGTAGTAGTGAGAGATGGGGAGAGAGCGCAGGACTAGCAGAGAAGGTGGACATGGACCCATGTTGATTCAGCCGGGAATCCAGTGTCCCCACTGCATTCATCAGAGTAGTCATTGCTGTCATCAGCAGAGCAGCAGGGCTGGGTAGTGGAGACTGAGAGCCGTCGGGACGCGGGTTGATTTGGGCAGGAGAGGTGGCCGAAGCCCCACGAGTTGTTACGACTGCAGCGCTGCGGGGTGGTGTGCTTCTTTTTGGCCTTGGCCTAGCCTCTGGGAATCTTCAGATGTATGATCGGGCTGAGCTAGATTGAATGAATGTAGATAAGAGATCGACAAGTTTGAGAGCGAGGAAGACCCGGGTCGGCAGTTACGCCGTGATCGGACAAGGTAGCGAGGATTTTCCCATCTGGCCATGAGGAAAGCTGCACGTCGATTACTGCGGCGAGGAGTGAGGACACGGGACCCGGCGTCTGACATGACAGCTACCTGTCTACCTGAACAGATAGCACAAGTGAGACGAGGGAGGAGGAGGAGTCATTTTAAAGGGCCGATATCAATGAGCTGGTTCTGATTGGAGGGGGCCAAATGGGGAAATTGAGTTGATAGGTGAGGAATGTTAGGGATGACAGCAGCGTGTTCAAGATCTGTGTGTAAAGTATAAGTATTTTCAAGGTTTGATCATTTATTTGACAGCTTTAAAGCCCACAGCTACCGTAGCAACCATGGCGTCATCGAAATGCTCTGTCCAATCGGCTCGCAGCTGGGCAGAGTTTGGAAGTATAAATGTGTGAGCGCTGTGCTGACAGATTCATTTTGAAGTTTTATCAAACTAGATTAATGGAATTCGGTTCTTAGCGATGCCGTCTGCCTCTCAGAACACCATCCTCGCCGTCCTGCTCCTCGCCCTCCTCAACCTTCTGCTGCTGCCCGTTGAGGCAAACATCGCCGCTTACTCGTACGACAACAAAAGTAGGAACTTTGACGACCTCACAGCGCTTTTTGGCTACATCCCGCCGGGCGACGGGCTGAAGGGCGTCCTGGTCGCTGCGTGGCCGGAGGACGCCTGCGAGCCCATCGTCCCCGCCCCCTTGCCGGGATTTGTCGTCCTCATCAGGGGCAGCGGCTGCAACTTTGACGTCAAGGTCCTCAATGCTCAGAGGGCCGGGTTCGAGGCGGCCGTCGTCCACAACGTCAACTCCAACATCCTGCTGAGAATGAAGTACAGCTGGGACGTGATGACCTGGATAAAAATCACCATCCCGGCTGTGTTCGTGAGCGAGGAGACCGCCGAGGCTCTGAAGCAGAAATACACGTACGAGAAGGGTGGCCATGTCGTCCTCACCACGGACAGCGGACAGACGATCGTCATTGTCCTCGGCAAGACCGGCATCGTCACCTTAGCGGCGTACTTCACGCTGGGAATCTGGAACCTCAGGACGAATCTCAAGTATGTCCACGAGAAATACCCTAAAATGACTGTCATTATTATCATCATCTACATCGTTTGTGTCATGATCCACGTCGTCATCAACTTCGTGGATCAGCTCACAATCGCCAACTGGCCCGAAGAAGCGATGTCCTGCTATAGAAGCTAAAGCTATTCAACAAGGACAAGATTCACTAGCAAGGACCACACCAGCAATCAAAATGCATTACAGGATTTTATTGAAGAAACGAGAATGATTGAAATGAACGAACCGAATAGAAGGCGAGGGACTTCAGCTTCAGAGTCGTTGATGATGAGCTTGCTGACTTGGGGAAGCTTCGTTGGGTGCCATGGCTCTCAGGCATGACAAACACCCTCAGAGCTCTACAGAAAAGAAAGAGTAGGAAGAGGACTGAATAGGGAGACTAGTAGCTGGGTGGGAGGGATGGAAGGTCATTTATAGGTGAACGGAAGGGAGGAGATGTGGTCCTGCTCCTAAACTTCTGCTAGGAGCTTCAAGTAGTGTTCTTTCTTTTTTACACAAGGCTATGAAGGAGCCTAGCCGTAAATGGTATATAGCACCATTCCAAAGGCTCTTTACAATGTGCATTATATTCCGCCATTCACACACCAATGGAGGAGGCAACCATGCAAGCCACCAACCTGCTCATCAGGAGCTGCAAGGTTCAGTGTCTTGTTCAGGGACACTCCCACTAACACATGGGAATCGGACCGGGAACCTTCCGATTTTCAAGGGTCCTCTTTACCTCCTGAGCCACTGCCGCCCCTAGTCGTCTATAAGAGGGTCTGTCTATCTGGCTAATCTTGAGAACTGCTCGACTGATCGGTGCCAAATTCCTCGTGCACACTGCAAGTAGGCTAACTTAATACCTTTTTTTCCTCATTTTATATCTTCAGAGATAGCTCTCTTGAATTGAGTGCAATCCATACCTGTGTTCATTACTTTGTTGGACTTTGGATGCAACTTTCCCAGCAATGTGATGTACTTTGACAACCGATCGGTGCAGAATTTAGAGGTGTCTTTCCCAGTGATAGGATGATGTTATCAACCTATCAGAGCAGCGCACTCCCACAAACCGCAAAACCCAGCAAGGAGCAATGGAGGTCAGACACAGCGACTAATACAGCACTCAAAAGAAGAGGGAATGTTAATTAGAGAAAGAAATATGTCTCATTAAAGGTGCTGATCCATACAGACTTCCAGATAAGGAGTGGAGCAGCGATCGCAAACTTCTGCCTTGTCTAAACATCAATATAATTTGTATGTATCTTGTGCGTGCTGTGAGTATGTATGATTCAGAGTTTCAACCAGTTCACAAATTGATGGGTAGCCTACATGATTTGGAAATCTACAAGCCAGCGGCCAGAGGTGGTTGTTTTCTTATTGGTGGATATATATGAAGTGCAGGTGCCTTTATTTATCGTTTACCATGTTACCTTGCTGCCTCTAAACATGACCTGCATTTTGCTGTGAAATCCAGGTAATTTTATTTATTTGGATTGGTTTTAGCTAGACGTTTCCTTCACAGGGCTACCTGTTAAAAGACTGGTTTCCACTGTATCCGGTAATTTACAGCCACACACACATACATAGGCTACATACACGCACACAGAATGTGAAAATTTACCCCAGTCTAGGCTGGATAGATTTACATTTAACTACGGAGGGGGTTTGTTTAGAATTGTACGCCATTTTTGTTAATGCACTTTTTTTTGTGTATACTGTATGGTTTGGATAATATGCTTAAAGGAAGCTACAGTAAATGAGTAGCTAGCCACTCTGCTATGCATTGTCCAGAGGCCTCTCGCCCTGTGTGTAATCATAGCCAATCAGAATATGAAAAATATACATACATGTTTATCACATGACTCCAGAGACCATGTGTACCGATTCTCGACGATTCTTGGGATTTTGTGTGACACAATCTGTAGTAGTAGGTATAGTAAAAGGTGTGCTTTGAAGAAAACGCAAACTGGTGGAAAATCTATTCAGGTGGAAATGGATGGGGCCTATATCGGGGTTTATTTCATGATCCAAGGCATCCAGGGGGGATAATTAACTAGAATTTATGACCCACGGTTCAATAGTTATAGGGTAAAGTATAAGTACAAGTATGGCCTGTTATATCGCCACCATGAGGCTGATTTCAAACCTATAGGAAGAACCTCTGCCTACTCTGCATGCAAAGTTTCGTGTCAATCATTCGAGCAGTGCCTCATATGTAGTCTTCTGTTCACGGCCCGTCGGCCGGGTGAAGATAATTACTGACCTAACATCTCCTCTGTCATTAGCTTTACTGTGGCAAGGCAGGTTGGTTTGTATAGCACATGTCAACAACAAGGTAACAAGGTAGGTTTGTTCAAATAATGTGCAAACGTTTATATTATACAACTTTATATTATTTATACTTTATATTATGCACCAAAAACCTACATTAAATGCAGTAGAAAACAGAAAAGTCTTCAACTTTGATATAAACGCAGACTACAGTTTTCTGGGAGTTGGGATGTGGTGCATAAAAACGGAATGCCATTTTTCCACGTTTAGTTTTGATTCTGGGGACAGAATGCAGACTTTTCCCAGATGACCTGAGAGGTGAAAGAAATGTATTTTGGCCCTAAAACATGCAGCAGTTTTATTATGCATTATTTTAAAATTGATTCTTGATTCTGACATACAGAGAGCCAGTGCAAAGATCTAAGAACTGGAGTAATATGCTCCACTTAATTAGTATTAGTAAAGACTTGAGCTGCAGCTTTCTGAATCACCTGCAGTCGTCTGATGGATTTTTTATGGAGACAATGTACAATGTAACTCTCCTGTTCCACCCCGGATTTGAACCCGGATCTCCTGCGCCAAGTGTTGAACTACCACTGAGCTAATAGAGCCTGCCTGTTTGCTCAGGTGAGAAATTACAGAAAAACCAGAAACAGGATCATGTCAAAGGTCATGTCTCACCCAGACACAGGATCTAAATGTCTCAATAGAGACCAAATACAACCACCCCAATTGTATGTTGTATTGTAAGTTGTATTGTATTAACATTCTCTACCATGCAGATTGGGCAAAAAAAAACGTACATAATATAGCTTTAAATGAACACTCAAGATTTTACAATGTACTGTATCAGCTTCGCACAGATTAACGGTACAGTACATGAATGACAGGGACTTTTATTTGTCTTATCAAGTAAATAAATTAATAGTTTCAAGATTTAGAATATTAAGTAAATCGTAGTAACATACAGTATGGTGTCATCTCCTGCTTAAGCAAACAAGACTGAAGCTTTCATTCACAAACTCAAATCCACAGCATCACAGAACATTCATGCTAAACATACAACAATATTCTATACACGTTCTGTTGTACCAGATGCTACAGCTGATCTGGTTTAGTCGATGTGAGGCTGATGTGCAAGACAATAAAAATACAAAAATAATGCACCACTGATGAAGGCACAACATATTTGGCACAAAGACAAACGCGTGGTTTCCATAGTAACAGAAGATGATGGGCGAGTATCATCTGAAAAGGCTCAATTTGATCTGACATTATGCCTGATTTATACTCTGTAGTACGGCAGTGTCTCGTATAATAGACGATGAGCTTGTAGATCTGCTATTGTCGGCACAGGACACTGTCGTAAGGCAAAGTATAGATCAGGCTTTAAACGTACAGGTCAATACGCTGTCCCACCACACACACACACACACACACACACACACACACACACACACACACACACACACACACACACACACACACACACACACACACACACACACACACACACACACACACACACACACACACACACACACAACACAACATGTATGTAAGGAAGATTTGGCTCATCAATAAAAGCACTTAATTAAAAGCATGCCAACTTGCCATCATGACAATGAAAGGTTTTACATCGCGAGCACATCAACACACATCAAACACACAACCATCAGTAGCATGATCAATTTTCATCACAAATATAAATGACAGTGTGACAATCTGATCAGTAGTGAAACATAATCATTTAAGTAAATTCGGACCATGGGGCATATTTTCAAAAAGCTGATGTAGGGGTTAAAGTGGTTAAACTGATTTTAATATTAGCTATATATTCTATATTAGCTACTTTGAAAACCACTGGTCCAGAGCACTTAGAGATCGACTGCGTTTCAATCGGCTGTTAACGTAAAACGTGGCTCAGTCAATATGCGAGGACAGACGATACGTAACATTTGAAAACAGAGCGAGTTTAACCCTTTATGGTCGGGAAAGCATCATCTGTGTCATTTTAAGATTTATTTTGGCCATTCAAAAAATAGCAGATATACAAGCTCATAGCGCGCCACCGAGTGACTGCCGCGTTATGAGCTTGTAGATCTGCTATTTTTTTTAAATCGTGAAAATGTGGGCACATCTTGGAATATACCCCCAGAAGCAAAGATTTTAGTTACAAATGTTCGCTTAAAAAAAACGTGGCCGCGGTATGAGCTTGTAGATCTGCTATTTTTTTTATAGCCAAAGAAATCTAAAAATTACCCGGATTGAATGGGTTAATATGAAAGAAAAGCTGATCAGGTCTTCAAGGGTCCGTCCATTTCAGATGCCCTGACCCAAAACTCGCAGACATTTTAATGGAGCCGACCCGCACCCGAGGTCAGGTCAAGTCAGGTCT
Source organism: Gymnoscopelus braueri (assembly GCF_963280865.1). NCBI lineage: Eukaryota > Metazoa > Chordata > Actinopteri > Myctophiformes > Myctophidae > Gymnoscopelus > Gymnoscopelus braueri. Next base: position 1,663,346 of record NC_137624.1, on the reverse strand, counting down.
CCGGTTTTCGGTTTCAGGAAGACCCGTGCAGTACCTGCCAGGTCAAAGGTCACAGCGCTCCGTTGTACTCTAGTTTTTGGAACAGGGCAGGGTCAAAGGTGAAAAGGTCACAGCCCTCCGTTGTCCTGTAGTTTCTGGAACAGTGCCAGGCTCCTCAGGTGGGACTGAGTGTCTCCGTTCTTCCACAGGATCAGCAGGTGGTCCGCCGAACATGTGACCAAACACTGTTCCCCCCCGAAGCTCAGGAACATCTGGGAGGTCAATAATAATATGAATTATTAAATACATTAATAATAACATACAGTATGAACATCTGAGAGGTCAATAATAATATGTATAATATGAATTATTAAATACATTAATAATAACATACAGTATGAACATCTGAGAGGCCAATAATAATATGAATTATTAAATACATTAATAATAACACTCAATACACTCATACAAACATCTGATGCCAACACATCCACCATCAGTTAAATAATAATAATTATTATTATTATACGTTAATATATAATAATACGTTAATAATAACACATACTGTACAGTATGAACATCTGATACCAACACACCCACCAACAAACCCATAATATATATACATATATATATCTCAATACAGGAGCGTTCTTCATGACACTAAACATTATAATTTTTGGGCACCCGGGAGCAGTATGGGTTGGCGAAGAAACCCAACAAACCCATGGTGAGGCCTTTAAGGAGGGCCATTCAGGCAAGCCGCAAGTGGAGCCTGCACTACCATTACGGCCCAAGACACCATCACACCGGAGTGAAATGTTTGGAGCAGGGGAGTCTGGTGCAACGCTCAGGTCCTGGACCTGGTGAGATGAAGGAGGAGCCCGGCCAGGAGGCCATCCACAGAGACTAGTCCCTCCACATGCCAGAGCCTCCCCCGGTTCCGGCAGAGTAGTTCCGGAGAAGCGGATTGAGAGGCCCTGTCTTGCCCTAAGAGGACTGACCATGGGTAGCTACTGGGACGTAAGTCGGGGCTTGATCAACCCCGGCTGGGTCACCTGGGCGAGGGTGTATGTTGAGAGACCCGAAACACCCGTCGACCCCAGGCTACAACACTGATGATACGTTCCAGGTGCATCCACGTGATGTTTTTTATTTACAGTATAACCAGTACAGTACAGTATAAGAAGGTTCTGTAAGTGATATTATTTGAACAAAAATACATATATATATATATTTTTTGTTAGTATAAATCTCTATATAGTAAATAGTTAAAGCTCTATATTGTGATAGTAATCACTGCTATAGAGTATTTGTTCAGTACTCTATAGCCATGATTACTATCAGAATAATTGAGCAATTTATCACTTACACCACAAACTCATTCAGTGCCAATGACGTCGCAGACGTCACGTTTTTCATAAGCCCAGAGTGCCAATGACGTCTGAGACGTCATGAAAAAGGTTCAGAACCCAAGATATGATGATTTGAAGATTTGCTGCTCCATTCACTTCTTGTTTAACTTCTTACTGAAAAGGCTGTATCTCGGCTCCAAAGCACTTTTTTTTTACAATGTATTTTTGGCCTTGGCACAGGGGTGATATAGCCAGAAATATTTTTGGCACTGAATGAGTTAAGTTCAAAATACTTTGTCATATGACGAATAGCAAAAATTGCAGATCTACAAGCTGACAACACATGCAATGTGAAATACAACTACC
>NC_137624.1:1639149-1656649 GCF_963280865.1 Gymnoscopelus braueri | reverse complement strand
ACACAGCAATGATTAATTCATTTGTTTCATATTTATATTGTGATGATAGTATCATATTGTGACAACATCAACATTATTCTAACATTGTCAAAACAGCAGATCTAACGGCTTGTGAGCTTGTAGATCTGCTATTTTTTTCGAAGATATTTGACCATTTCTGAAAGTATAAAATCAGGCTTAACTGAATAAAACATTCTATTCTATAACATTCACCTTATACTTATTACCTGTGTCACTGTGGTTCTGTCGTCAACCTTATACTTATTACCTGTGTCACTGTGGTTCTGTTAACCTTATACTTATTACCTGTGTCACTGTGGTTCTGTTAACCATATACTTATTACCTGTGTCAGTGTGGTTGTCATTAACCTTATACTTATTACCTGTGTCAGTGTGGTTCTGTCATTAACCTTATACTTATTACCTGTGTCACTGTGGTTCTGTCATTAACCTTATACTTATTACCTGTGTCACTGTGGTTCTGTCATTAACCTTATACTTATTGCCTGTGTCACTGTGGTTCTGTTAACCTTATACTTATTACCTGTGTCACTGTGGTTCAGTCATTAACCTTATACTTATTACCTGTGTCACTGTGGTTCTGTCGTTGACACTGCAGCTGAAAGTCTTTGTTCCAAACACACAGTTCAGCCCCGCCTGAAAGCCATAAGCCCTGTGTCTGTTCCAGTACCAGCAAACACTGAACACACACACACACACACACACACACACACACACACACACACACACACACACACACACACACACACACACACACACACACACACACACACACACACACACACACACACACACACACACACACACACACACACACACTTAGCATTCATGTAAGTGGAAGTTGAGCAGAGGCAATTCACACATTTTTGTTACATATCAAAATGTTACTATTTAGGATTATGGAGACAAAATCCCATGTATTGCTAATTCAAGCTTAATTTGCTCAATGTTTACGTTCATAAAAACAAAGGGTAATTTTGCCGACATTATATTGCAACCCTTCCAGAGTGGAATTATGAACCTTATTTCCTAGAAACTCTGTTAAAAGTGGCCTCACATCCACGAGCAACACAGTCAATCACTGGGAGACAAACTGCAGCCCAAAGATGGATGGAATGAATTTGAGAGGTGAGTGCTCTGACTATTTTTCCAAATATTGAGTCAGGTTCTTTTGCAACCTGTCTGCGTGCACACGCCTGTGTGATGCCAGGGTAATAAGGGCTCTATGAGCTCCAGATAAGATATCGGCCGGACGGCAGGGAATGACAGACAGACGGAATGCAAATCCAATAGCATAGAACAGTGGTTCTCAAATATGTTTTGGCTTAAAAGAGTAGTTCACCCAAAAAATTACTTATTTTCTATCAATTGCACACCACATGAAGCATTGAATTCAAGATTTTTTTGGTTTTTGAAGCATTCCTAAGCCAATAATTTGATGACCAGCCTCAATCCTACCGCATGAAGACCGCCGGTCATCAAGTTATTGGCTCAGGAATGTGTCGAGAAAAAAAAAATCTCCATGAATTTAATGCTTCATGGGGTGTGTAATTGATAGAAAATAAGTAATTTTTTGGGTGAACTACTCCTTTAAAATAAGAACCCCCCTGATTGCTGTAGTACCCCCTTTACCCAACTACAACATTGTGCTTAGAAATCTACAAGAGACTACCACAGCTTGTATATGATGCTATACATTTTTTCACATTTGGAAGAATATAACATACAGAAATGAAGAAATGGGAGTAAAAAGAATTAAACATAACAGTATTTGTTTTTCTTTTCATTTTCCACTTTCTCTCATGTACTTCCTGGCCTGTAGTAATAAGTATGAATGGATGAATGAATGAATTACCTTTACAGACGACTGCAGGTCTGAGATGGTCTGAACCCTGTTCCCTGTGTCTGGATCCCACAGCTGATCAAAACAACATGTTAAGGAGAAAAACAAAATATTTGAAATATGCTGTGTGTGTGTGCGTTCGTGTGTGCGTGTGTGTGTGCGTGTGTGTGTGTGTGTGTGTGTGCAGTAAGGATACACTCAGCGATCGGTCAGAAGAGGCAGTAATGAGCCAGGTGTGTGTGTGTGTATGTGTGTGTGTATGTGTATGTGTATGTGTATGTGTATGTGTATGTGTATGTGTATGTGTGTGTGTGTGTGTGTGTGTGTGTGTGTGTGTGTGTGTGTGTGTGTGTGTGTGTGTGCGTGCGTGTGCGCATTAAGGATACACTCAGCGTTCGGTCAGAAGAGGCAGTAATGAGCCAGGTGTGTGTGGAGTCTCCAGTCATACAGGTGAAGGTGGTGATGGAGGTTATCTGTTGACAATGACCTCTGCACTCTACCAGCCTCTCTCCTGTCTGGAATGACACACACACAACGGGTTGTGAGCTTGTAGATCAGCTATTTTCAAGACAATGTCGACGATCTTTGAACATTTCCACCTATAATGACATATCTAAGATAGGGATGCCAGCTTGAAAGTGGTTAATTAATCAATACACAACAGTGACATCTAGTGTTCATGTCATGTACAGCAAACAGCTACCTGGCAAATGACAGTACATAAATACATTCAATCATATGATGATGTTATGTTAAGAGTGAAATACAGAATGGATACAATAAACCATACAATGATTTTATGTTAAGAGTGAAATACAGAATGATATTTACCTAATATTCCAAACTAAAACCATACAATGATTTTATGTTAAGAGTGAAATACAGAATGGATATTAACCTTAATATTCCAAACTAAAACCATCCAATTATTTTATGTTAACTCTTTGACTGCGGACGACGCGATAACGCGTCAAGTGCTACTTTGTCCAGTTGGCCGTCGACGCGCTCGACGCGCTGGACGCGCGTTCATTGTTTAATCTCTGATTGCGCTATGCTGCTTAATATTCAATGTTATTCTCGAGTTCCACTTACTTCACGGACATCTGCATCCGGTTTCATGACCTGGATTCCGTTTCCGGTTTTTGATTCTTTTCCCCAGTCATTTTCGTCCAAAATAGGTAAATAAACGGTCTTTCACACGGTATGACGGACAAACGGACAGTTTCTCTTCTATAATCTATGGTCTGGGTGACGATCAGTCATCGCCGTCGTATATCACAACGTAATTTTCGCCGATCAAAACAATGGGGGGGACGTCACATCCGTTTTCATGTTTTTCCTTGTCTAATCTATGAAGAAGGGTGAGAGAGACCCAACGACATGATCAAAGCTGTCATGTGCTGCGCTCTAGTGGCGGATTTGTGCTGGGTCTTTACATTATGTGTCCTTAAATTATTTTCATGAGAAAAATTCAAAATATAAAAATAAAAAAACACGAAAATTGCTGGCACTGGGGGAGTACTTTATGAAAATACTCTGGCAGTCAAAGAGTTAAGAGTGAAATACAGAGTGATATTTACCGTAATATTCCATACTAAAACCATACAATGATTTTATGTTAACTCTTTGACTGCCAGAGTATTTTCATAAAGTACTCCCCCAGTGCCAGCAATTTTCGTGTTTTTTTATTTTTATATTTTGAATTTTTCTCATGAAAATAATTTAAGGACACATAATGTAAAGACCCAGCACAAATCCGCCACTAGGGCGCAGCACATGACAGCTTTGATCATGTCGTTGGGTCTCTCTCACCCTTCTTCATAGATTAGACAAGGAAAAACATGAAAACGGATGTGACGTCCCCCCCATTGTTTTGATCGGCGAAAATTACGTTGTGATATACGACGGCGATGACTGATCGTCACCCAGACCATAGATTATAGAAGAGAAACTGTCCGTTTGTCCGTCATACCGTGTGAAAGACCGTTTATTTACCTATTTTGGACGAAAATGACTGGGGAAAAGAATCAAAAACCGGAAACGGAATCCAGGTCATGAAACCGGATGCAGATGTCCGTGAAGTAAGTGGAACTCGAGAATAACATTGAATATTAAGCAGCATAGCGCAATCAGAGATTAAACAATGAACGCGCGTCCAGCGCGTCGAGCGCGTCGACGGCCAACTGGACAAAGTAGCACTTGACGCGTTATCGCGTCGTCCGCAGTCAAAGAGTTAAGAGTGAAATACAGAATGGATAAAATTAACCCTACAATGATTTTATGTTAAGAGTGAAATACAGAATGATATTTACCGTAATATTCCATACTAAAACTAGGCCATCGTCTCCTGCTGATGCACACCTAGAAATAGGATAAAACACATGAAAGATGACAAATATAAATGATCCTTTACACATACAGTAGGCTGCATATTTACCTTTTCAAACATTAAGCATGAATATTATGGAAGGACATTAGAACATTCTTACGACATGACTCTGAAAGAGGGTCTGTCTGTCTGTCTGTCTGTCTGTCTGTCTGTCTGTAGCTAATCGTGCGAACTGCTAGACCATGTTCTTGTCCACGCTGTCAGTACGCTAACATAGCAGAACATGAATGTTCTGGAGCACAAATGAACAGATGTGAGCTGATTGAAGCCATTTCATCATCTCATTACAGACAGAGAGGTTGACAGCGTCCAAATAAGTTAAACACTCATTCTAGAAATGTTTTCCACTACCGTGTGGTTTGCTTGTTTCTCTAGTTGTCTCTTTATCAGCTAAGGGTTCAGAGCAAAAACATAAATGCAATACAAAGTGTTGCACATCACCACTGCACATTAACGTTAACATTAATATAACACATTAACGTTATATTAGGATTAAACAATGGTAGAAATAATGAATGTGATGAATTCAGTCTGAGAACAATTGGCGGTCACTATGAAAAACTGAACGATCGTGCAGTGCTGCTAGAGTCTGGTATGAGTTACAAGTCCTAAGGTTGAACACCTTCCACTTGAGCTCTGGGTCGTCCACACGACCTGTTCCTCAAATCACCAGGACAGGAAGTGGACATTAAACACATAGAGAACATCAGGCCAGAGAGAGAACATCAGGACAGAGGAACTGGACATTAAACATAGGGAGAACATCAGGACAGAGAGAGAACACCAGGACAGAGAGAGAACATCAGGACAGAGAGAGAACATCAGGACAGAGAGAGAACACCAGGACAGAGAGAGAACACCAGGACAGAGAGAGAACACCAGGACGGAGAGAGAACACCAGGACAGAGAGAGAACACCAGGACAGAGAGAGAACACCAGGACAGAGAGAGAACATCAGGACAGAGAGAGAACACCAGGACAGAGGAAGTGGACATTAAACACAGAGAGAACATCAGGACAGAGAGAGAACACCAGGACAGAGACAGAACATCAGGACAGAGGAAGTGGACATTTTCATATTTCTAAAACAATCTGGCCTCAATGTTCCGGCCCTGGACTGTGGCCCCATGTGCGAGAGGATGACACCTAGAGAACCAGGTTATTACCACATCACTCACACACACACACACACACACACACACACACACACACACACACACACACACACACACACACACACACACACACACACACACAGGGGTGATGATTGGGCTCTTGTCACACTCTGTGAGTTTGCTTTAGGAGAAGATCTTGTGTCAATCTCACAGAGGGCAGGCAGACACACACACACACACACACACACACACACACACACACACACACACACACACACACACACACACACACACACACACACACACACACACACACACACACACACACACACACACACACACACACACACACACACACACACACACACACACACACACACACACACACGAGCGAGTAGTGTACCTGAAGTCATCAATCTGCACCAGAAATCGAACAATGTCAAAATGTCCTTTCAGCACCTGCAGTTCAGTGAAGCTGTTTTTTGGCTGTTCTTCTCCAATGCACATCACACTGCTTCTCTGTAATGTAAACAACACAATGTAAACAACACAATGCACATCACACTGCTTCTCTGTAATGTAAACAACACAATGCACATCACACTGCTTCTCTGTAATGTAAACAACACAATGTAAACAACACAATGCACATCACACTGCTTCTCTGTAATGTAAACAACACAATGTAAACAACACAATGCACATCACACTGCTTCTCTGTAATGTAAACAACACAATGCACATCACACTGCTTCTCTGTAATGTAAACAACACAATGCACATCACACTGCTTCTCTGTAATGTAAACAACACAATGTAAATGGTCCGATGCCGATCACAAAAGTGCAAAACCAATTCTAATACATTTAAAAACATAGATTTTATGAATAAAAATAAAACTAAAAAACAAATTCTGTGAAAGAGACAAAACAGCAACTGCAAACTCTGTGCAGGTGTCTAAGAGTTAATTTGCCTGAACACACGATTTCTGAAGAGTTTCTACCCGGCAACCATCAGACTGTTGAGCAAGGTGTGAACAGCTTATGGCAGCACATCATACACACACCTGTTTAACGTTGTTGTTGTTGTTTTTTCCGTAAATTAACGCCCTACTTGATCATACTACAGTGTCACACAAAACTATCAAAAGTAGAAGATCGGCAAGCTCAAAGCAAGGCGCGAAGTGACGCGTTTTGAGTTTATAGATCTGCTACTTTTGAATTTGAATCCTGAAAAGTAAACAGTTTTGGACATATGGGTTTTCCAGCCGACAGACAATATGATGTTATCGCTAACGTTCCAAATATCATAATATTTTGTGTTTTCTTTTTAGCCTACATGTGTTACTGTACCTCTGTGCTGTTTACATTTTGTGACAAATAAAGTATTCAATCAAAACCTGCTTTTACATACACTATCTGTACATAATATGTACGTTTATTTGTTCTAGCATAATCTCACAGAATATTACAAAACGATGGTGCACGCATGAACAAAAATCACCCATATTTACACCTAGAAAACTATGATGTGTCAAATAAAACTGATTAGGATTCAGAAAGAGTGTTTTCTGATATATTATTATATCCATATTGTAATATGAGACTAGATTTTGGAAATCTTATTTTATACTTTCGAAAACTGTCAAAATATAATATAATTTTGAAAAATGTAAAAGAAGATTTATATTATCGTCAATCACAATATTGGAGGTATTTGGTCAAAAATATTGTCTTTGTGTAAATTAGTAATGTGTTGAAAGTGCTGTAAGCTATTTTCTTTTTACAGTTAAAGAGCTCTATATTGTGATAGTAATCATCACTGCTATATAGTGTTACAGATACATACATACATACATACATACATACATACATACATACATACATACATACATAACATACATACATACATGATGCACGCACGCACGCATACAATAGCCATGAAAAATTACTGTCATACCATACCGTACTGTTATTCTCATGTCTTACTAAATAAAGTACATCAATCAATCAAAACCATGACAGTCATGGCGCTACTTGTTCCTGTTTTTTGAAAATGTTAGATTTACAACCAGCACATCAACATAAACTTTCAGATTTCAAATATAAAGTAATGACCCCACGGCCATGGATGTTACAAGTTAAAGCGCACGGGTCTAAGTACCCGTATCTTCCGTATTGTTCAATAAAAAGCATTTGAATTCAATCGCCAGCCATTTTCTCTGAATTTTCTCCGTTTGTTTTCAAGTGAACGCCCCTATCGGTTCGGATGTGTATTGCACCCTGATACATTATTTTTTTTTAATAAAAAAATAAAAAATGCCCGGGCAAGCGGATTAAAAAGCTTTTTATTGAACAATACGGAAGATACGGGTACTTAGACCCAGGCGCTTTAACTTGTTACATCCGTGGCCGGTGGGTAAGCACTTTATTTTTTAAATCTGAACGTTTATTTAGGTAAATGTAAAAATTTCAAAAAACAGGAACAAGTAGCGCCATGACAATTGTGACAGACGAGCGTCATTTGAACCATGGCTAGTCTTAATATAACATATGATACAGACAGTACCTCCACAGAACCCTGAGCTTCCCGTCCTCCTAGAATCCATCGTAGCATGACTGATCACACACTTTGTTGTTTTATGTATTAATAATTAATAACAAACAACAAACAGGCTTAATGTGTGAAATAACAGCTGCATCATCTCATAAAGGAGTTTAGGAGATTTAACAGCAGATAATACACTGACTATATCATCCAATGCTTTGCCTTGTTGGTGTATTAATGAATGTATCCAATCTGATCAATAATGCCGTTAATAATGATAAATAATGATGTTTATTTGTGTCAGGAAGACAAACAGTCTGGACCATAACAAACCGTTCATGTGACTGAAACTACGTACGGAAGCCTGAGATGGACATTAAATCCTACAGCGTTTACTGCTAAATCAGAAAAACATATAACATTGTCCATTAAGCTATTTTCAAATAGCCCATGTATAAAATATGGCCAAAGTGGTTAATGTATGTTTTATCATAATAATTTATACCTGCAAACTGTGCAAAGTAACTAGTAAATTACATTTTCAAATAATTGTAGTGGTGTAAAAGTACAATGTTTGCCTCTGAGATGTAGCGGAGTAGAAGTAACAGTAGGCCTGAAAAAATGGAAATACTCCAGTAAAGTCAAAATCCCTCAAATATTTAGTTAAGAACAGTACTTGAGTAAAGGTACTTAGTTACTTTACACCAATGAACATAATGTATTTGAATAGCACACTATATCATTATAGAACCGTTTCCCCCTGCTCTGACATAGTTCTACCACTAGATGGCAGTGTATACCAATGAGTTACAGGTCTTCCAGGTCCATACTTTCACACATTAGATGTTTTTCTGCTTTGTCAACATGTTTTTCTTTGTGTTTTTCCTTTGTGTTCACCGTGTCTCATTCAGGACAGTGGTGGAAAAAGTACTCAAATGTTTTACTTAAGTACAAGTATCAATACTCTGTTACAAGTAAAAGTCCAACATTCAAAAAGTCCAAAAGTATTTGTATCAAAATGCACTTAAAGTACCAAAAGTAGGAAGTACTCATCATGCAGAATATCCCATTTAAAAAGTTTTCAAATGTATAAAATGTAAAAAGAAACTTTGAAAATAGCAGATCTACAAGCAGATCTACAAGTTCACATCGCGACACATTGTGAGCTTGTAGATCGGCTATTTTCAAATGGCCGAAATGTATATAAGGCTGAAGTGGTTAATGTATGTTTTGTAATAATAATCAAAATCTACAAAGTAACTAGTAACTTAAGTATTCAAGTAACAGAATACTGTCTCATTCAGGACAGAGCTTCTTGGACGGAGCAGAAAGCAAAGGACAATGTTTCTAAGTTTCATTCTCTTGAAAGTATGGCTGAATAGGAGCCGGACCGTTATTACATTATGAGTTCCTTATGAATTAACCGTAAAACACAGCATCAACAAAAACAAAATAAAATAAAAAAACACAAGGAAGGAGTCATGATGAGTTTATTTAGCGTGAACACAATAAATATACAAAATTTAAACTACTCAACATGCGACAATGTTGGAACAGTGCACTTTACAGTACACTTAGATTCAAAATTATACTTGGGAAATCAGTCAGTTATACAAAATATACACACTTTTTAATTGACAAAGTCGTGTTTTTGAGGCCAAAGTCCAAATAACTACAACATTTAACAGGGGGTCATTCATGTAGATTTATTTAACAACAAATAAAGTACAACCTTTAAGCATGTTGGTGCTACAGCATGCGCACAACCACACACCCACACACATATGGTACAACCGTTCTGAAAACAACATTAGAATGAATGATAAAAGGACAGCGGGCAGAGACGGCATACATACACGTTATCTGGCAGCAAGAAGCCATGATGGAAGAATTGTCTTCAGTAGCAGCTCAACTCTTCACTGGTTGTGTCGCTCACAGAAAATAGCCGTTTTGTCAGGTGAAAATCCGTTACTTTCTGTGAGCGACACGCTTGCAAGTTAGGATTAAACCCAAAAAATGTCTTCAACACACACAGGCAATAAGACAATCTGAATGGCTCAATTCCCTCTATTGTCATTCACACAAGACACATGCAAACGTACTGTATGCATCCTGTACACACATACAGTAGGCTTCTCTATCTCAGACAGCGTAATCATACACACTCAAAGGGAAGGACATACAGTTTTATGTACAGCATAGGCAAAGAGACACATTGAAAGACATCAGAGCAGGTAGAATGTATTTAAAGTTGTGATAACAGAATAAAATGGAATAATGTGACACAAAAGATGAGCCTCTCTCCAGAAGAAAAGCAAAACAAAAAAAGTGTTGTTTTGGAGTTCAACAATAATCAGATTCACTGTAATTAACACAGATGAAACTATTTCCTATTAATCATTGTGTCATGGCCATTTGATCTATATAATTTGTTGTTCAATTTAAGAGACTTAAGTCTGATTAAAGGGCTTTTCACGCCGGCAGCGACCAACGCTCATAGCAATTCATTTTCAGTGAGAGGCAAGCGGGCAGGTATAGGGAGGAGCCGGCAATCCGACAGGTGGTGCAAAAAGCGGGCGCACTTCCGTGAAACGATCGCGCCCATTTCACACACACGTCCTCCCGCGACAAGAGCTGGTCAGCTTCCCCCCACGCGGAACAATGATTGCTGAACACAGCTGAAGCAGGTGTGGATCGCCTGCCGTTTCACTCGCGGAGCGATTGTCCGCCTGCGTGTTCACACGGGAAGCGCAGTGCGACCTCGCTGATCCAAGCGAGAACGCAGACGTCGCGTCGCTCCCCCGTCTGTAAAATAACCTTTACGCTCTGCCGCGGGACGCTGAAAACAGTCGATCTACGAGCTACACGACGAGTCGTGTAGCTGATCGTCTGTTTTTGGCGTGTGAACCAGTCGTACGACAAAGTATTATGAACGAGCGTTTCTTTTTTAAACATGTTTGTGTGTGTGTGGAAAAATACAACCTGAGTGAAACTGAGGTAAATGTCCAGAAAGTACTTTTATCATTTCTTCAAGTCTTCAAACATGAATAATTATACAAATATTGCTCACACCAACAATTATAAGGACACGTATTTTCTAATGAAGAAATAACGTAATGTAAAGATAAGCCATCTATAAAGTTTGCTCTTGTGAATGATCTGAATTTAGCATTTCTGTAACTCGTTCATTATAAATAATAATTTCTTAAAATGCGCTCTGTCCATATTGTGTCACATGTTAAAGAATTGGATACAGGGAAAACATACATAATTGAAAATAGATGACACACTTGTAAAATCAAATTGTACGGAAAGACAATACATCGATATAAGTGACATGTGAGCCTAATAAATAATATGTTAACCGTGAGAATTTTTCATCCTTAACTTGGAAATTGAAGTGTTCTACATTTTTCATACATATTTTTGGGGAATATTATCTGTAGAAGTGTAAAGGCAAAATCATGTATAAGAATGCACAGCATTCATCCTCAACAATACCAAGTCACTCCCCCAGGGGTCAGTGTTCCTCATCTAGCAAGCCTCCTATATATACCATATTATGTATATAAGGTTACAGATATAAGCACATTAAGGCTTTGAATGCTGCTGAATCCAGCTGACAAGGATAAGAAGGCATATGCATATAATCCAGTATTCAACTTCACATTAAAATGATTCAAATCAACTGAAAGGCAAACGTTAAGAGCAACAATTTAACTAGTTGTGGGGAGCAACTGCATCTTGCATCACAGCTGGTTGGTCCAGGGATGTCCCCAACCAAACGATCCAACAATCACACCAAACTAAGGAAGAGTTTGGTATTGGCAACTTGCCATCTAATCAATCCAGTCATTATTTATGTAACCTCGTACACCCACTGTTGCATTAAATGCATTAAAACCGGGAAAGCATAATTTTCAGTGTCATTTTAGATATTCGTGTTGGTTTTCATAAATAGCGGATACACCTGCTATTTTTGAACATTTTTGAAAAATCTTGAAGTGTGAGAACTACTGATTTAGAAGACATTTGTAGAATCGGCCTCAGGTCTTAATTCAACCTGGAGTCCCTCACAACGTGTCGCGAGCTTGCAGACTGCCTACTTTCACTATTTTTTATAAATAGGACATAAGTGGTTAAACTGTTCCTCATTTTGCTGGATACCCCATGGAGGCCCCTTCAAGGACCCCACTTTAAGAAGCACTCTTAGATGACATCACCATTCAGCCGCTCCACACAGCCGGTTGCCTCAAATTAGGACTGACAGATTGGAAGGCGAGCGTGTCGTGGGCAGATACTGAATTCGACGTCAGTCTGATGAAAGCTGCGTGTCGCAACGTGCAGCTGCACTTTAAAACTTTTTAGCCATGCAGTAGCCATAACAATAAAGGCTTTTTTAATGTTCCCACGCATTCTTATTTTCAGTTGTTTTGACTTTATCACCCTTACACCAGAGACCAGACCTTGTTTCGATTGTCATTAATCTGCCAAAAAGACAATCTCCTCTCTCTGTGTTTTCACAATTAATTGGCTGAAGTTGGTTTCGGAGACCCAAAAAAAACAACAAAGAAAAAGATTTGATTGGGACATCCCTGGTTCAGCCTGATGTATTTACTGTCTGTCATCATCTCTACTAGAGCAGTGGTTCCCAAACGTTTTAGCTCAAGACCCAAAAGAGAAATTTGATGTTTCCCCGGGACCCAGGCTAGTGGAAATAGCCGATCCGCGTTGTGAGCTTGTAGATCTGATATTTCAACTACTTCTTAATTAATTTAATTTATTTGTGAAAATTATTTTGAAATATATTATATTATTTATGACATATTTTGATTATGTGGTCAATTTTTTTGAAAATCTTTTGAAATATACGGAATATTTTTTTTAAAAACTGTAGTAAACGAAAACTATTTCATATTTACTCGCGACCCACAAATGGGTTGCGACCCATCGTTTGGGAGACAGTGCTCTAGTGATTCTCGACATGTGGGCCCAGAGGGGTCCCCAAATTATATTTTGGGGGGGTCTCCACATGATTAGCTTAATGAGCTAAATTGTTTGGAAGTGGATACAGGGTATCTGCACATTTCTAAAGTTTTCTTTTAATACCTTTTTAATAGCAACTTGGCCAAATTGTCAAATATTACGTAAGAAAGAGGCAAACATTGTGAAAATAGCCGAACTAAAAGGCTATTCGGCTATTTTCACAAAATTCATCTGTGGAACCGAGTCAAACTAAATGTAATGCCTACAATGCCAAGTGCTTGTCAGGGTGGGGGGTCCCCAGTTCAAATATGATTATTTGGGGGGTCCCCAGTTCAAATATGATTCTTTAGGGGGGTCCCCAGTTCAAATATGATTCTTATGGAGGGGTCCCCAGTTAAAATATGATTATTTTGGGGGGGTCTACAGTTCAAATATAATTATTTTGGAGGAGTCCCCAGTTCAAATATGATTATTTGGGGGGGGGGGGGGGGGTCACGGCCTGAAAAGTTTGGGAACCCTTTATCTAGAGGCCAGAAAGGCCTAATGACAGCAACATTCAAACACACAGTCATTCAATTGTCTAGACACACTTATAGTAGTCTCATGCAGCCAGACAATCAGAGATCTACTACTGATAGGTCTGGGGACATATATATTCAGCCTAGGTGAAAAAACAACAACAAAAAACAACACAACAGCATCACAAAACCAGTGTAAAGACTTCAGGGGTGGTCCTTCATATTGGGACGGCATCAGGGTTGGTTTTCAAAGCAGTGGGTGTAGGTTTGTAAAAGCGCTGGTTTCCTCCACTGTTCAATTAATTTAGATATTAGAGTAGGCAGAGATCTCTGGTAGTCTGGCTGTGAGAGACCAATACATACTGTACCACACACACACCCACACGTTTGTATTACTATACTTGTGAGGACAAAAACATTTTAGGACGCCAAATTTATGAATGCCATTTTTACAATATGTTGGCACTCTAAAAAACCACAAAACAACCATTTATTTGTCCTCACAAGTATAATACACACACACACACACACACACACACACACACACACACACACACACACACACACACACACACACACACACACACTGAGAATACGCGTGAACGCCTCGCTTCAGTGGTGTGTGTCACCAGAGTGCAAAACACGGCTGTGTGGAAGGAGTCTGAACAGGACACAGCCAAAGGCCCTGCGTGAAAAATATCACTTAAAAGATAAGAATGTGAGGGGCCGTGACCACAAATACTTTTTATATCTTTTCCCGATACGCTGCGTGTGTTTTGAATTGTTTACAATGGGAGCGCCATGTTTTTTTAAGCGTTTATTTTGCGCGTTCACGTGTGGCGTGCAGAGAGCTGACATATTTTCAACTTGGGCGTTTGTAAGCGTTTTGAGGCAAGCGCCATGGCGTTTTCAGCCGGGGGAAATAAGAAGAAGGAAAAAAACGCCACATGGCGTGGCCTCTTACTTCAAAAGTAAGCGAGCCTCAACCAGACAGTCTCTCACCGGGAACACGGTTCAAATTGAGTTCCAATAGGCTCTATGCACAGCAGCCATATTGGAAAGAAATTCACAGGTCTTACCAATGACACTAATGAAGGCTCTGTTCCATTCTGGTCAAACAGCGTCAGGGTGCTGACATTGTGCATGTTGTTCTCACTGGAAACACTCTGCTACACCGGTGGGTCCCTCATGGTTCCTTGAGGGGTTTAATAGCATTCAAGAGTGTTCAAATGTACACTCTAAGGATTATGGGGGTCCTTGAAATTATAAAGTTTAAGAACCAATGTGCTACACTAAATGGAACAGAGCCTTCATTAGTATCATTGGTAACACCTGTGAAGGAAGCAAGGAAGAGGCCCAAATTCTTTCCAATATGGCTGCTGTGCATAGAGCCTACAGAAGCAGAAACATCACCAGCACTCACTTAAAGTCATTATTAGTGTCTTTTATTTAAGCAGGCAGCAGCGCATGGACGCATTTCAGCCCGGGGGGGGGTTCCTCAGCATTGAGCCAAATGTATACTTCGCCGTGCGGTCAAAATAGCTGACCTGACGTGTCGCATTCGCGACGCATTTGTGGGCTTGTACGTGGACAAACGTTCCGGTTTGTCGAACAACGCAGTATAAATCGGGCTTTAGGGTTTTTTCCCCGGCTCCGGTGAAAGCGCGTCTGTGTGCTGCTGCCCGAGCTTAAATAAAACATGATAAATATGACTTTAAGTGAGTGTTGGTGATGTTTCTGTACATGTACTTACCACCCCCCCCCCCCCCCACACTCACACTGTGTTTAAGACCATGACCCCCCCTAGTTCATCCCAGAAACAAACACATCACTTTGTTCCATTCATGTCAGAAAGCTGGGCCGTGGACCACCAGAGTTCCAAATGGACCCTTACGGGTCTGTAACTCTAAGAGTGTACAAATGGAACCAAATGGACCCTTACAGGTCTATAACTCTGAGAGTGTACAAATGGAACCAAATGGACCCTTACATGTCAGTAACTCAGAGTGTACAAATTGAACCAAATGGACCCTTACAGGTCTGTAACTCTGAGAGTGTACAAATGGAACCAAATGGTTCCATTTGTACACCCTCAGAGTTAAATGAATGCTGAGGATTTTTATAAAGTGCAAATTGGTGACCCAGGATAGTTTAGTTCAGTGAGTCTCAACCTTCTTAACTTCCAGGACCCCCAGCTTGATAAGCACGAGGCCCAGACCCCCCATTTGATATCATATTTGATCTCTGGGGGGCCGCCAATCGACACTGTAAAAGCCTTGGTGTAATTTACACAGACCCATGAGGGTCCATTTGGACCCCCTGGCGGTCCTCGCACCCCACATTGAGAAACAATGCCCTAAGCGTTTGAAGAGGAGTTTTTTTTGTTTTGTTTTTTTGCCTGGGTGGGCGGGGTCAAGCTGGCTGTCAGAGCAGAGGAGCAGGGATGGGGGTGGTGGACTGGGATTGGACGGAAGGGAAGAGGAGAGAGCCATGGCCAATCAGATGGGCTCCCTGAAAGCCCCCCGGGCGGCGCTCGCGGCGGCGTTGGCGGTGGCCGTTTGGACCGTCTTGTTGGTCATGACGCCCGTGGCGAACTCCGCCTGGGCCTTCTCGAAGCTGGCGCCGGTCGTGCGGTACATCCCGTGGACCTGCCGGCGAGCCACAGCCAACCAGGAGAGAGGAGAGAGGAGAACAGAATGAAAGAGATGAAGAAAGAGGGAAAAAAGAGAGAGGGATAGCGAGGGAGAGGGATAGAGAGAGAGATGAGAGATATATAGAGAGAGAGATTTTAAAAAAGCAGCGCATTAGATGAATAAACCCTTATTAGACCAGGGGTCTTCAACAGGGGGGTCCGGGACCCCTAGGGGTCCTCAGAGTTACTACAGGGGGGCCGCCACATTTTTGTGTGATAGGATTTTTTAACCGCTTGAACCCTAGCATCCCTTTTCTGAGGAGAACTTTAGCCAAAAATAGCAGATCTACAAGGTCACAACGCCTCGCGCTGCGAGGCGTTGTGAGCTATGATCGGCTATTTTTAGCAAAGAGGTTTGGTGTAGAGGGGAATAAGAGCAGATGAAGTAAAAAAAAAAAAAAAAGTTTAATCTGAAACACAATTTTATCCAATGTAGAGGGGGTCCCTGCTTCATCTCTCTCTCAGCTAGGCGGTCCTTGGCCTGAAAAACGTTGAAGACCCCTGATATAATGAACATAATGAAATACCAGTTTCTTAACCACTATAAAGAGGGTGCAAGCTATGTGTCTTTGCCATTTAAATAAGCTCTGTATTGTGATAGTAATCATTGTTATAGAGTGTTTGTTCATTAACAGGGGTCTCCCCGTCTCTACAGCTCTTTAGCAAACAGCACATACATTTTCAGGTCAGGATACCAATATCATCCAATCAGGAGAGAGAACCCTTCAACTGTATAGTGTTTCAGTCCTGGAGAGACCCCAGTTAGTGCACGTTAACAAATACAATATCACTATCCACTGCAGTGAAAATAGCCAATCTACAAGCTCACAACACGTCGAGATGAGTCGTGTTGTCAGCTTGTAGATCGGCTATTTTCGTAATAAATATGTATTCTGGTTAAGCGCGTACCCTTTTAAACATGATGAGGGACATGACGGCCAGCGAGGTGAAGAGGATGGCGATGAGGATCATCATGATTCCGACGGGAATGCTTTTATTCAACGCCATCAGAGCTGAGATCCAGCCACTGAGGACGCAAAACACACACAAACACACACACACTATTGTCATCCACACAATGAAGTAACACTATTCATTAACCCATGAAGACCGGGAACGCATCTGTGTCATTTTAAGGTTTCTTTGGGCTATTCAAAAATAGCAGATCTACAAGCTCATAGCCCGGCACCGAGTGCTATGAGCTTATAGATCTGCTATTTGTTGAAAAATCTTGAAAATTTGAGCCAATCTTTGAATATATATATTTTTTTAAAGCGAACATTTGTAACTCAAATCTTTGCTTCTGGGGATTCTACAAATGTCTTCTAAATCCTAACATTCTTCTTCTTTAGTTAAAAATTGTTTGCTTTAAAAAAATATGTACACAAC
>NC_137624.1:1574149-1634149 GCF_963280865.1 Gymnoscopelus braueri | reverse complement strand
AGGCCAGGGCCGAGCTCATGCCTCCTTCAATGCATGAGAGCCAACTGACCTTCTTGTCACCTGACAGGGGAGAGTTTCCCTGGTTGGACGTAGCGCGTGGAAGGAACACGTTATTCCAACCAGTTCCTTTCCCCTCCATCAGGCTCCCTGGCTGTCATGGGGGAGGCGTTATAGTGACCAGGATTACTACATGTTTTTGTGAGGGTATTAACTACCCTGAGAGACACGGGGAGAACATGCAAACTCCACACAGAGTAGGCCCTTTCGCCAACCCCACCTAGGGTATGGGCGCTGATGACGCGGAGGAGAAGACACGCCCCCAGCTCCCACAGCGTCCCCGGCGGGAATCGAACCCAGGACCTTCTAGCTGTGAGGCGACAGCGCTACCGACTGCGCCACCGTGCCCTCTCTAGGTGTAGCTTAACCACTTCAACCCTTGCATCCCTATTCCGGGGGGAACATTCTTCCAAAATAGCCAATGAATCTAAAAGCTCACAACGTGGCATGTTGTGAGCTTGTAGATTGTTTTCAAACTATGGGTCGCGACCCAAAGTGGGGTTACGGGAAGGTGCCGTTGGGCTCGCGCAGTGGCATCCAAAAAATATGACTTTTTAAAAAAAATCATGAAACAGTAAAAAGGAAAAAAGTGAGGTCGTTGCCATCAAACAAACTATTTGCTTGACTCCTCATACACATTCAACAGCGACCCAGAATAAGCAGCAAAGAGACAACACACACAAGCCCTTGCTGATGAACACAAACTGATTAAGCTCTGTTCATAAACGATTTCCTTAGGAACTATGTTCAATATGAGCGGGTGGCTTTGTTAGTCCGCTTTTTTTGCTGTTTTTGTTAGTCCGAGAGCGAGAGGGTACAGGACCACGGGTCCAATTGGTACCATCTGTACCCTCGCAGACGCAGAGTTAAATTTAGATTGCGATGTAACGTTACCGTGTGGAGACGCCGGGGAGATCATTCTCACAGACAGACAACCAGACCAGTTACCAACAGTGGCCGCGATGGAGAAAAACGCCACTGTCGGTGGCCAAAGATAAAATCGTGAGGTGGATCAAGAAACTCTGGTGGTTCTAGCAACATATTTTGGCTAAATGATCCATTACAAATGTGTGCACATTGAACCACCTCCATAGCTTTTCAGTTTCAGTTTGCGGGGGGGGGGGGGGGGGTCGCCGCCAAAATAAATCCCTCATAATATGGGGTTGTGGTATAAAAAAAGTTTGAGAATCCCGGCCTGGTGTAGAGGGAAAAAAAGAGCGGACAACTACGTATTTGTTTACTAAGTATAGAGAGTGGTTAAAACAGAATTAGCATCTCCTATTGTTCTAGCCTGGCTCCAGACCATAGACCCGCCCACTCCACTGAGCTTCGTGAAGCTTCAGTCTGATAATCAGGCTACTATTGTTCTGAGTTTAATGGGTCCTGACTGAAAATCCTTGATCAGGTTTTGAATCCAGAAGTATAGACAATAAAACCTAAACAATTATATCCAAGTTTAATTGGAGCTTGTAGATTTGCTGCCACATGATGACGTAAGAAATAGGATTTAACTGGTTAACAAACAACCTTGTTGCTTGTTTGTCTACTCTGTTCCCACAAAGAAAACCAAACATCTTATCTAACACAACCGTGGTCAGGTCAATCAATACCAGCGTTTTAGTCTACATTGTAGAAATGATTCTGTGTCTGATTAAATAACTATAATTCTGTCAACAGTTGTAAGGTAACCCATCAGTCTAAAGCAGCAGTTCTCCGAGTGGGGTCTGGGGACCCCCAGGGGTCCTTGAGGAGGTTCCAGGGGGTCCCCAGCAAAATCAGCTAATCTAGCATAAAAATCAGCACTTTAACCCTATAACACATCGGCTATTTCAAAATGGCAGATCTACAAGTTCACAACGGATCGCTATGTGAGGTTGTAGATCTGCTGTTTTCAGAGAATCTGGAACATTTGGGGAAATATTTTAAGCACAACTTTGAGCAGAGGTGATGTAAATTCAAAAGGTGAACAATCGTATTTACAGAGTTAATGTCAAATTGCATGTAATCGCGCCGCTCAAACAAATATTATATCTTTCGGTGGGAATGCACCTTTAGACCCGAGTTGCAACTGTAATTTGAACACTTTTTTTCACTCTACACCAAATCTCTTCGCCAAAAATGGCTGATCTGCAAGCTCATGAAGATCGGTGTTGCGACGCGTTGTGAGCTTGTAGCTCAGCTATCTTTGGTGAACATTCCCCCCAGAATATGTGTGCCAGTGTTCCTACTCTACCATAGGTTACAGTATAGTTTCATTCATTCAAATACCTTTTATATAGCAGCTTTAACCCATTCAATCCGGGAACACATCTGTGTCATTTTAGATTTGAGCTATAACCATTATTTTATACTTTGGCTATTCAAAAATAGCAGATCTAAAAGCTCATAGCGCTACAAGCTTGTAGATCTGCTATTTTTGGAAAATCTTGAACATTTGTGTTCATTTTAAGTAACTCAAATATATTCAAAGATTTGCACACATTTTCACGATTTTTCAAAAATAGCAGATCTACAGGCTCATAGCGCGGCACTCGGTGCCGCACTATGAGCTTGTATATCTGCTATTTTTGAATAGCCAAATGCTGTGTGGTTTAAGCTCACCCATCCAGAGGTAGTACATGATCTTAACCGTCTTCTGGAAGTCAACAGGAATGTCCACAGTGATGTCGTGATAGAAGCACGGTCCTACGGGGAACTTCTGTGGCAGAGGTGGCCAGTTGTTTTTTCGACCTGAAACAAGAGAGACAAGACAATAGAATTTATGCTAATGAGGAGGGTGGTGCAATATGGCAAGTCACAGTCAACGCAGGTTTACACATGAGACGCAACGGCTCTGGCTACACAGCGGCATTTCAAGTGCGCTCCGCTTGGTCCAATAAACAATCGTCATTGTCATAGTTGTCTCCGCCAGGCCGAAAGGCATGGCGAGAGAGTATGTTTTACCCTCCGTCCGTCCGTGTGTGTGTGTGTGTGTGTGTGTGTGTGTGTCCGTCCGTCCGTGTGTCCGTCTGTGAACAGCTAATCTCTGGCACCGTTGGCCCGGTCGCTGCGAAACTGTGCACACACACTCCCTGGATGCCAATTCAGAACCTCTGCCTCACATTTTTCACATGGGCCTGTTATAGCGCCACCTGGAGGCCGATTTGTGCTAAACCCATTTTTTTACATTACTCCTACAGATTTTATCCAAACGTCATGCAAATCAGTACACAGTATCTCTATAGTAATGTGATCAACACGGATCTGTCCAATTTTCCATATTCCATCCTGATTGGCTAAGGTTTGCTTCTAAAGTTTGCAGGATTGGTCCGTTTTGAACTAAATGCCTCAAATCATGAACGCAGCTTGCTATTTCCGTGAAATTTCACACGCACATTCCCACTAGGCAGAGGAAGAAATGCCACTTGAAAATGTTCAAATCAGCCTCATGGTGGCGCTATAAAAGGCCGATTTGCGTTTTTAACTATAACTGCACCGATCTGCGTGAAACTTTGCACGCATACTCCCTAGAGGCCAAGGAAAAACATCTGCCCTGCATTTTTCACATTAGCCTTTTTTTAGCGCCACCAGGAGGCCGACTTATGTAAAACATATTTTTTTAGATTAAGCCTTCACATTTTATCCAAATTTTATGAAAATTGGTACACATGATCTCTATAGTCATGTGATCAAGATGGATCTGTTTGATTTTTCATATTCCATCCTGATTGGCTAACATCGACATTTAAAGTTTGCAGGAGTAGCCCGTTTTGAACAAAATGCCGCAAATCATGAACGCAGCGTCCGATTGCGGTGGAACTTTGCACGCACATTCGCGTTGAAGAACAAACGCCACCCTTTTAACATTGCCCTATTATAGCGCCACCAGGAGGCCGATGTTTCTTTTTTATATTACTCCTACAAATTTTGTCCAAACATCATGCAATCATTACACATTATCTCTATAGTCAAGTGATCAAGATGGATCTGTCCGATTTTTTATATTCCATCCTGATTAGCGAATTCCGAACATTGCTGCCCACAATAACCTACCTGACCTGGCGGAGACCTGTGCTCCGAGGAGCACTTTTTCTAGTTTTTCTATGATTTCAACAAGGATGTGTTGTTTGCATTGTGGGCGGAAGTGGCTCAGGGGGTAGAGCGGCCGCTTCCCAGTTCGATCTCAGGCTCCTCCAGAGTTAGTGTCGAAGTGTCCTTGAGCAAGGCGCTGAACCCCTAATTGCTACCGCTGAGCAGGTTGGTGCCTTGCATGGATTCCTCTGCCATCGGTGTGTGTGTGTGTGTGTGTGTGTGTGTGTGTGTGTGTGTGTGCGTGCGTGCGTGCGTGCGTGCGTGCGTGCGTGCGTGCGTGCGTGCGTGCGTGCGTGCGTGCGTGCGTGCGTGCGTGCGTGCGTGCGTGCGTGCGTGCGTGCGTGCGTGCGTGCGTGCGTGCGTGCGTGCGTGCGTGCGTGCGTGCGTGCGTGCGTGCGTGCGTGCGTGCGTGCGTGCGTGCGTGCGTGCGTAAATGTGTGTGTGAATGTAATGCACAATCATTGTAAAGCACCTTGGATAACGGCGCTATATAAATGCAACATTTACCATTGTAGCGCTATCCGTGCAAAAATACATTTTGTTGTTACTTACTATATATATATATATATATACACAAATAATAATCATAGTTATTATACAGTCAGTTTGCTGTGTCATTATGGATTATTTTGCGTCAGACACGCAGGACACGTAGTGTTCAACATCACTAACATCCATCCTGACGTCTGCATCCATTAAAATACTGTACTGATACTGTCACCATATACAGTATATAGGCACTGGCACCAGTTTATTTTTAAGGCTATTGATGGGAGGTTAGCACCATAGATCATATTGCTGGTAAGAGTGGAAAAACAGCACTCCAGCTCAAACGACTGGCTTAGTAACTTGCGTCTCCGGATGTTCAGTCTGAACTGGGAAAATCTGCTTTCTGATTTGATGCTCCAGTTTCATGGAACAATCTACAACTCACGCTAAAAAATGTATGCCCCAATATCCTATATGGACAATGTAATAACCTGCTCTCAAATCTCCCTACGTTTTAACTTTTTCGTTTGGGTTTAATTTTGTTATTTCTGCGTTTTGGATCTGTACGCGTCTTAATTGTTGATTTGAGTGTGAGTGTGAGTGTGAGTGTGAGTGTGTGTGTGTGTGTGTGTGTGTGTGTGTGTGTGTGTGTGTGTGATCTCGACAGCTTTGCAAATGAGGGCAAACCTCAATGCTCTTTTCGAGAATAAATAAAGGTTTCAATCAATATTTTCACTGATATTGTATTGATATAGTTCTTTATTTGTCTTCCTATCCGCTCTGTGTTTCTTACTGCTGTACCAATCAAGGGATCAAGTATAGGTGTATGTGTGTACTACAGTGTGTATGTGTTGTGAAAGTGTTAAGAGGTCTGAAAGCCCGACCATTTTTAACTAGAGCTCCCGCACCTACAGTACAGTATGTTGTGCCCCTGATCCGACCGATATGCCCATATATGGCCGTATCAGAGGTACCCAGGGGACATGTGCAAATGTGCAACACGTTGCGAGCTTGTAGATCTGCTATTTTCACAACTTCTTAAAACTTTTTAGTTTTTTCTTCTGATTTATGGAATTTCTTTGATTGTTTTTGAATTTGGAAAATGTGCGATTTCTTTTTCGGGGTGAGGGTGGGGGGGTTGAATATCTTTTGAGATAATAATAATTAAAAAAATGTAGGAAACCAAAAAAAAATTGATATTTGCTTGCGACCCATGAAAATGAGTCCTCGACCCAAAAATGGGTCCCGACCCAGTGGTTGGGAAACTCTAGTAGGTGTTTATTACAAACCTCCGGATGCTCTCTCTCGCTATTGTGTAGGCATTAGATGTGTGTGCAGGCGTGTAGGTGTGTGTAGGTGTTGTGTAGTTGTGTGTACAGTAGGTGTTTATTACAAACCTCCAGATGCACTCTCAGGCTCTGCATCGCTCTCTCTCTCTACAGTGTGTGGGTGTTGTGTGTAGGTGTGTGCAGGTGTTTGTTACAAACCTCCAGATGCACTCAGACTCTGCATCTCTCGCTCTCGGCGGTCCAACTCTGCAGCCTTCCTCTCCAACTCCTCCTGTCTCCTTAACAACTCAGCTGCTGCCGGAGCCTCCTACACACACACACACACACACACACACACGCGCGCGCAAACGCACACAAAATGGATTTCATATTCTTGATTAATCTATGTCAGTGGTTCTCAAACTGTGGGTTGGTACCCCCAGGGGGGTCCTCAAATGTACAATTACAATTTAGGCTTAATCCAAAGCGATTTACAGTAATCAAGGTTCCCAGATTGGCTTAATGTGCAACATTGTTTTCTCACTCAACAGTAAACAAACCAACATACAGTATAAGTGTATACAGGGTATCTGCACATTTATAAAGTGACATTTCTGAAATGATTTGTTTTATTGCGTGAAAAGTAATCAACAAACAATACTATAGAAAATTGTCAAACATTTGCCAAATTGCCAAATGTTACGTTAGAAAGAGGCAAGAATTGTGAAAATAGCCGATCTACAAGCTCACAACGCCTCGGAAGAGGCGTTGTGAGCTTGTAGATCAGCTATTTTCACAATATTTATCTGTAAAACCAAGTCAAACTAAATGTAATGTCTCAACAAGTGCTTGTCAGGGTGGGGGGTCCCCAGTTCAAACATAATTATGTCCCCGGTTCAAACATGATTCGTTGCGGCCTGAAAAGTTGTAGAACCACGGATCTATGTGTATGTGTTTAGTAGGGCTGAACAACATGGAAATAGATAATATCATTTAAGATCTGAATAAAAACACTGTTTTTTACTGACTGGTTACATGTACTACCACACCTAGCGTCAATTGTCACCGGAGTCTCCCTATTTGGAACCCTTTCTCTCGCTGTGACCCCGAGTTGTAATTTCTCCCGTTAATCTCGTGATTTCTTGGACAAGCAACCCTGCGCGTCACTTGTCACTGTGTTCAAACAGGAATATGGATGACACAGTTTCCCACAAAGAACAAATATACTGCAGTGTACACTTCTAAATTTAAGATCTTTCTTAGCCCTAATTCGTTACATTCGTGTTCTAACTGCTAGCACAATGTGTTTGCACTTTTTAATGTCTTGTCTCTGTGGCATTGTGTGAGCTTCCTGTTTGCTTCCTGTTTGTCTGATGAAAAAAAGAATTGAACTAGCCGTGACAAGATTTTTATTGTATTGAACCCTTTTATCTTTGAACAGTGCCTTGGACTCATTGTCTTTTTGATTATGAATTGAATGAATGAATGTGAGCTATTGCAACATGTTGCCTTGTGTCATAACAACTTAGCACGTTATCAGTATCATTATAACAAATGATCCTCATGCCCTGTACAAATATAGTTTCTTCCAATGGACTTTTTGTTACTTTTACCACCACTCTCTGCCTGTTCAAAACTACCCCATGAGCATGGACCAGAATTATTAGAATAGTTAGTTATACTACTTTCTCAAATACTGTAGTCCCAATTCATGATTCTGAGTCCCGCTAAACTAGGACCGCTTGTATCAGTACCACTGTGCCTATGTTGTTTACAATAGTCAGTGTGCCGTTCCATGGATGTATCTTTGTTTACCTATTATGTGGAAGGTTTTACAAATCACTATTAAAAACAAGGCAGACACTATGACGCGTACCGCTCTGTACGTTTGATACTTTCGATTCATTTGCACAGCAGCTTCCTGGTTTGTACTGGCAGTCACAGGGACTACTTTCTTGTGTCATTGTGGAAAATGTTCTTGGAATATGTCCACGATATTCATTTGCCACATTTGGTATCCGTTTTAGAACCGCAATAAGCCACTTGAGGTTGTGGTTTATCTTGAACGGCTATGAGGGTCAGCAGCACTAGAAGCTGGTTCTAAATATGGAACTGAGTAGGTAGTAGGTATTTGGGGTTCCTGTGTTATTTTTATGTTTGTTTGTTTTAGTGTAGATATATGTATTATTATTATTTTCA
This sequence comes from Gymnoscopelus braueri, assembly GCF_963280865.1. NCBI lineage: Eukaryota > Metazoa > Chordata > Actinopteri > Myctophiformes > Myctophidae > Gymnoscopelus > Gymnoscopelus braueri. The sequence goes on along the minus strand of NC_137624.1, from coordinate 1,626,065 downwards.
GGACGTTTGTATCGATATTGTAGATGGTATATTGTAAATATATATTGTATGTATCCCCCCCCCCCCACCACCCACTTTGAGTGACCTGCACATCCGAAACATCTTCATATGTGCCCAGGGACACATTGGCACATCCTGAACTCTATACATTCATGCACTCACCAGCTCCACACTACATGACCTCATACACACTTCATACTAAGGATCGCAATGGAAACAAGCTGTAAGTTTTTTTTGCGATATCCTTTTGATTATGGAGGCTGTATGGAGGATGTATGTTACATGTGACGTATGTTTTTTTTTCATGATCAAGATATCAATCAATTAATCAACTACTGCACTCCGCTGTAAACCATGATGACCTTGCATGGTTTTATTGGCGTAGTCTGTGAGTAGCGTGGACGTTCCTCTGTGGGTTTAGGGTTTAGGTTTAGGGTTAGGGTTTAGGGTTAGGTGGTTACCTGTGACTGAGGCTGTGAGTAGGGTGGAGGTTCTTCTGTTGGTTTCATGATAGCTGGCTGTGCGTTTAGGGTGGGGGCCACTGGTCTGGGCGGGGCCGTAGCCGGAGCCGTCTGTGAGGACAGAACACATCCAACCACATTAACACACACATTTACACTATCAAAACACAAACACATTTACACACGTCCCAGACTCTTCTCCCTTCCCTAAAACACTGTGGACAACACTCCACACGCCCCAGACTCTTCTCCCTTCCCTAAAACACCCTGGACAATGCTCCACACGTCCCAGACTCTTCTCCATTCTCTAAAACACCCTGGACAACGCTCCACGCGTCTTAAGACTCTTCTTCCTTCCCTTAAACACCCTGGACAACGCTTCTCACGTCCATTACAGTCAGTACTGCAGCCTCACTCCCAATTTTCCGCCGTTGTCTGAAGACTCACCCCCTAGCACTTTTCTCTCCTTCTCGTCACCTTTTTGATAGATGCTACTTTACTATGTAGATATTATGTTGATCACTTGTTCTTATGTTTGTGTTACTTTCTTGACCAAATGTATGGAACATTATTTAGATAGCATGTTGTTTAGACAGATAATAGGTTAATTACTTATCTGGTATCCAAGTTATTGTTCTCTTAGCGGGCGGCCTTAGCTGAGTGGTTAGTGAGCCCGCCTAGGGAGCCAGAGGCCCTGGTTGCCCCAGGTACGATTCCAGGCCACGCCAGCATATGTGTCGATGAAATGAAATTTGTCCCTGAGCAAGACTCTTAACCCCTAATTGCTCACAGGCCCTCATTGGCAACAAGCCCGCAAGGACTTTCATGAACGTCCTGTTAAAAGGAATTATCCTTATCTGCGTTCAAGTTTACTCTGCTAAGTCGCTCTTGATAAGAGCGTCTGCCAAATGCCTAAATTGTAACAAATAACAGTCAGGCATTTTCTAAATTGGTGCATGACTCTGAATACATTAATAACCAACACTATTGCATCCTTTTCAGGAATTCTGCTCTCCCAAAGATGAACAATAATCAGGATGCACTGCTCACTCATACTGACGAGTTGTGAGCTTGTAGATCGGCTATTTTCAGAAACATTTGAAAACATGTGAAATGGGACATTCTGCATAATGCGTACTTACTACTTTTGGTACTTTAAGTACATTTTGATACCAATAATTTGTACTTTTACTCAAGTACGTTTTTTATCCCAGACTTTTACTTAACAGAGTATGTTTGCATTGCAGTATTGATACTTTTACTTAAGTATTAAACGTGAGTACTTTTACCACCACTGATGCACAGCAGTAGCAGTAGTAAACAGTTTGATTGATCTTCATTTTCTACCCAGTCTGGTCACTGCAGATTCCAGGGCATGTTCACTGCAGTCCCTGTAGCTGCCAAACCTCTAGTGTTGGCCCAGACAGCCACGTGCTTCCTGCCTCTGACTCTATCTGTCCTGTATTTACTACTGCACTGCTGTCTGTCTGTCTGTCTGTCTGTCTGTCTGGACTGCCTGTCTGTCTATCACAGTGGTTCATGTCTAATTTTAAATGTATTTGGCCGCGCACCCCCATCTCAAAATATGTTGTTCAAGGGACCCCCCAGAGGCAAAGATTTACAAATGTTTAAAATATATATATATATATATATATATATATATATATATATATATATATATATATATATATATATATATATATATATATATATATATATATATATAAAGATTTGCTAAAATGTTTTTTTCAAAAATAGCAGATGAGCTTGTAGATCTGCTATTTTTGAATAGCGCAAAGTATAAAAGGTTACAGTGGTTAAAATGATTGTGATGCTATATTTACACATCCCCCCCCGACACTTTGTGAGCCAATGATCTAAATAACAGTATGTGCACTGAAACTATAGGATACCAGGTAAACAATGAACCTAGCATCTGTTTAAATAACATGATATCTAAATGACATTGTCAGCTCTCCTTCCCGGTTCCTCTCAGTATGTTGCTGATAGAAGCTGTTCACTTCAGGTATTTGTCCTGGCCTGGGTACAACTTGCTTAGTGACTTGTATTAATTTCTCTTTACAACCATTAGCCTAGAAGTGTTTAATCAATTCAATTGACAATCAATATTAACATGGTAGCTTTATAAACAGACTGTGGAACAGGGCTGGGCAGTTAACCGATAATATATATTCAAAAACTATATTTAGAACCAACAACCAAGTTATAATCAAACAATGTAGAAACAAGGTTTTTTAAATATAATTTTCAATCAATGAATCAACAAAAAAAATATTTTTTTTTATATTTATAATCGACTAAATTGATTATTTTGATTAACCACTTAAGACTGTATCATACTTCGTTGTGCATGAGTGGCATACAAAAATTGTGAAAATAGCCAATCTACAAGCTCACAACGCATCACATCGTGACGCGGTGTGAGTTTGTAGATCAGTAATTTTCACTTCAGTTTTTCAAATGATCGTTAGTTAGTCGTAATCGAGGCAAAGGTGTGTGTAGTCTATGGTTGGTACTCACTGCTTTGCCATCTGTGAAGGGATTGTACTCCTCCAAGCCTGCGGGGGGAGTGTGTGTCACCTGTGTCACTGATGGGTCCTAAGACAATAAAAAAAAACACAAAAGACGACAACTTAAATTAGAACTGCTCAAACACAAGGGGGCAGCAGTGAGTTCAGGAGGTAGAGCGGGTGTCTTGGAATCGAAAGGTTCCTGGTTCGATCCCCGGCTCACCCTGGGTTAGTGACGAAGTGTCCTTGAGCAAGACACCGAACCCCTAACTGCTCGTGATGAGCAAGTTTGGTGCCTTAAATAGTTTCCTTTTTGATTGAATACTTTATTAGCAGTTTGCAAAATAAAGCACAGGAAATTCAATACAAGGTTCTGCTAAGAGGATTTTAAACCCAAGAAAGCCTATGGTTCTGCAAGTTTGGTAATATCAAACAAGATTTAAACAATATATGTTTCTTTTTGTTTAATTATTAATGCAAGAACAACGACGCAGAGTGAGTAAATGTAAATTATTCCATTTTATAATGATTAGTGAGGACCAATTATATGAAGATAAGGTTTATAATGGGTGAAGTTCTCCTTTAATCAAACTGAATTGTATTCCAGTAGGAGCGTGATGAATAAGGAATAGTAGAAATGTCTTATTAGTAGAAATGTTCACATGTGCTGCTTGTACATACCGTTACTGAAACCATTTTGTGACGATGACGACAAGATGTTATCACATTCTTTAGTACCCTGCTCGTCAAGGAAACGGAATATAAATCCCAGGGAAATGCATAATTGTATATCGTCACTGTCGGACAGAAACCTTGTATGTCCATATATCAACGTTTTATGTATTTTCTTTTTTTGTGACAATATAATGAATGACCTACTTTGTCAATACTCCAGTGTCACACACACACTACATTGCATCCATTGGAACACAGGTTCCCCTCCCCTCTCTCCTCAAAAGTATGCAAGGTTTCCACCCGACAGTAACGATATGTAAATCATTAGTAATTTCCACTGAGAGAGAATTTCCTCAAGTGAAGGAAATGATATCCAGCAGTTACTATTCTACCGTCAGCATGTCTTTGTTGCAAATGTACCAGAGCCTATAATTCAATACAGACTTTAAGTGGGGATGATTCCAATAATTGTCTTCCCCAACGGGTCTAAATATAACCCTGGCTCATGAGTTCCAGGCGGGGTGGTGAACGTCTCTGGTTGTCGTGACAAGAGAAACAGAAATCAGAAGCCAGTGGTTTGTGCTCGGCTACCATGCTGTGATAAAGACCGGCTTCATAAAAAACCTTCAGCTAGCATGCTAGCTCTGCTAAACCCTTCTGCACGTTCAAGAGCATTTTAAACCCATGAAGACCTGAGGCCGATTCTACAAATGCTTTCTAAATCAGTAGTCTTCGTGGCAAGGAACCCCAAATTGATTTGGCCATGGACCCCCATCTGAAAATGTTTTGTGCCAAATCTAAAATGACACAGATGATGCTTTCCCGGTTCTAATGGGTTAAACCGTGGCTCTCAAACCTTTTCATGTCAAGGACCCCCAAATTAATATCTGAAAATAGTTTTGTGTCAGGGACCGCCCCATACAAGATTTCGGTTGTTAAAAATGTTTCAAAAATATTCCAAAGGTATAGAAACATTTAAGATTTGTTTTAAATAGCAGATGTATAAGCTCACAACGTGTCGGACTCTAATAAGTTGTGAGCTTATTAGATATGGATGCTATATTTTGATGCTATATTATCAAATTTTGCATGGGGACTACCTGGTACCCCCTCAAGGACCCCGGGGGTTTTTCGAGCCAAGACAGACAGATTAAAGCTCAGCGCCCAAAAAAGACCTTGGCATAGTCATGGGCACAGACCTAAATTTAAACAGCCACATTAACACAATCACTAAGTCAGCCTACTATCACCTCAAAAATATAGCACGGGTTAAAGGACTTTCATGTCTCAGCAGGATCTAGAAAAGCATGTCCATGCATTCATCTTCAGTAGACTTGACTATTTAACGGTGTCTTTACAGGTCTCCCTAAAAAATCCATCAGCCGACTGCAGTTGATTCAACTGCTGCTCGACTCCTTACAATTAACCAAGAAAGTGGAGCATATCACTGCAGTTCTTAATCCTTACACTGGCTCCCTGTGTTTTCAAAGAAGTGATTTCAAAATACTACTGTTGGTCTATAAAGCTTTGAATGGCTTAGGGCCAAAATACATTTCTGATCTTGTACAACATCATGAACCATCCAGACCTCTCAGGTCATCTGGGAAAGGTCTGCTTTCTGTTCCTAAAACCACAAATCAACATGAGGAAGCAGCATTTAGTTTTAATGCAGCACATAATCTGGGGGAAAAAACTGCAGGTCTGCTGCTACTCTTATTTCTTTTAAAACACAACTAAAGACATTTTTCTCTTATATGTTCTCCTCTGCACTGTAACTATCTATGAATTTTTGCTTCTTTTGTATTATGCATCCTAATGTCATTTTATAATTGTATTATTGTGTTTCCTTTACTTGATGTTTTGTGTAAAGCACATTGAATTTCCTTGGTGAAATGTGCTATACAAAAAAGAATGGCTTGCGTTGCCTGGGGGTCCCCAGACCTTACCTGCACCACTGATTTTAAGAAAATCAGGCTACTAGCGAATATTCTGTTCCAACACTGAAGCGAATAAGAAATAACAAAAACATTACAAAACAGAGCTACTGTATAAGGCAAATTGGAATTTTCAGTGTAGCCCTTTGTATATCCTTGCCTCTCCATGCTAATGTCGCATATTTCTATTCTATAGCCTATACAATAAAGCTAATTCATTTAAAAAGGTCATCTTACCATGGGTTGTGCTCCGTTATGCACTAGTTTCATTCAAGAGGATCCTAAGAATTAAAGGCCAGTGTGTTTTCCAGGCGTACAGCTATCCCTCCCAGAGCAGGCCTGTTCAGCCTTTCTCCTGCCTCGCTTACTCTTAATGTTATGGAGCCTCTCTCCACCACACACACGCGCACACACACAGTGGCGCGCACACACACAGTGGCGCGCACACACACAGTCGCGCGTGGCGTGCACACACAGTCTCTCTCACACACACACACACACAGGCTGCTACTTGTCACCAGACCAGGGCCATCAATATTTCAGAGTCACGATTAATCTTTAATTAATGTCCTTATTATTACTGCCAAACATATTCAGACTCACTGGTCACACTGCTTTCAAACTGATACTGATAAAGAGGCTGATGAAGACGCTAATGATGAAATGACTTACAGTATCCATGGACACTATCTGACATGCTTACTGTACGTTTTCTTGTGTTTCTTTTATCCTGCACTATGCTAGCTGCTAGCACTGTTGAGGGTGTATAGTGTTCTATATTGGAGGGTTGGGGATCCTTAAAGATTTTAATTATTCTGGTTTCTTAACGATCCCCTCTTGACGGTCCCATTTGGATTGCCATGATTGCAAATTTTAAGTTGACAATTGTCATACAAACAATCGCGATTAACGATTTAATTGTGTTCATGGCATTGAACAGTGGAACATATGAATCGAAATTGTACAGGCTTTTAGGTTAGTAATCAAAAATTGCACAGGGCAGATATGACAAATAACCCTAAATATCCAAAGAAATGACTGACATTGCCTATTTAATAATTGTATACTTTCAAAGAAATATTAAATAGCTTACTACAAGCTAACAACGTGTCACGAAGTGACACGTTGTGAGCTTGTAGATCAGCTATTTCTGGAAAATGTTTGAAAATGTATGAATGAAATGATTATGACGATTATGCAAAATTCCTTAACGGTTCCCTTCAACGTTTCCTATATATTCCTATATACAGTGCAGTATATAATATATACGTGTGCCTCGCTGGTTATCAAAGTGGGCTAAAGGGACCCTCTGGGTTACTTGGGGGGGTAAATGGACTCTTACACGTTTGTAACTCTGAGAGTGTACAAATGGAACCAAATGGACCCGTTCCATTTGTACACAATGATGGGGTCCTTGAAATTAACCCATTAAGACCTGGAACGCATCTGTCACTTTAGCTTTCTTTGGCTATTCAAAAATAGCAGATATACAAGCTCATAGCGCGGCACCGAGTGCCGCGCTATGAGCTTGTAGATCTGCTATTTTTGAAAAATCTTGAAACTTTTTTTTTAGATTCTTTAAAAAAAAAAAAAATTCTAAAGGATTTAGAAAACATTTTTAAGAGTCGCCTCAGGTCTTAATGGGTTAAAAGGTTTGAGAACCACTGGTATTGTAATTGTGTAGCAGAATGTGAAGTCCACATACCAGCACTGACAGTGTGATAAAAAAAAAAGAAGGTTCCAGAAGCTGTTCCAAATGTGATGGAACCCGGTTCTGGTTCCTCAATGTTGGAGGTTCCGGATCCTAACCCTATAATACAGTACTTTTTTTTTCTTGCCCTGTAACTGCATCTTAACTGCTGTGCTGCTTTTGGCTTTTTTCTCTTTAATCTATTAGGACCGGGAAAGCATAGATTGTGTCATTTTTATAGATTTCTTTGGCTATAAAATTTTTTGCAGATCTGCTATTTTTTTTAAAATCTTGAAATATTTTGGCAGATCTTTGAATATGTATGTATGTATATATATATATATATATATATATATATATATATATATATATATATATATAATAACTCAAATCTTTGCTTCTAGGGGGGTCCCTGGAACAAAATATTTTCGGATGGGGGTCCGCGGCCAAATGCACATCATTTTGGGGGTCCTTGACATGAAAAGGTTTGAGTACCACTGATATATAGCATTAGCAACATACCTTTTTTCCAAAAAGAACTGTTAGGATTTAGAAGACATTTGTAGAACGCCCATGAAGCAAAGATTTGAACAAATGTTCGCTTAAAAAAAAATATATATATATATATTCAAAGATTTGCAAAAATGTTCACGATTTTTCAAAAATAGCAGATCTACAAGGTCATAGCGCGGCTATGAGCTTTTTTTGAATAGCCAAAGAAATCTAAAAATGACAGATGCTTTCCCGGTTTTAATGGGTTAATTAAAAGATATTTTGAATGCATCAGTAAAAGACAAAAGAAAAGCATTACTACCTCATGTCAGCTGATTATTTCCTGTCACATTACAGTAAACAACAGGCCCTATCAGGACATGGCTGAAAATAGACATTCACAAGAATGCACCCATCTTTATACTTCTGTACACAGCCAACAGCTAGAGTCTACTGCAGTGGTTCTCAAAGTGGGGTCCAGGGACCCCCAGGGGTCCTTGAGGTGGTCCCAGGGGGTCCCCAGTAGTTAATATAGCATCACAATTAGTTTAACCACTTCATCCATTTATTTTTTTTAAAGTTCAAAATTAGCAGATCTACAAGCTTGCTGCGAGCTTGTAGATCGGCTATTTTTTTTTATATACAAAAATGTTTGGAACATTTTGAATTTTGTTTACATAAATCTTCTCCTCTGGGGGTCCCTGGCACAAAAACCTTTTCAGATGGGGGTCCACGGCCAAATACATATCAATTTGGGGGTCCTTGACAAGAAAAAGTTTGAGAACCACTGGTCTACTGGGTTGTGTACACAACATTTTGCTTATAGTCAGCAGTGGGCCACTGCTTTTTACCAACCAGTGTCACAAGATGTGACACAGAGAGCCATGTTAACCCATTAAAGGGATAGTTCACCCCAAAATGACTTTTTTTCTATGGATTAGTCACCCCATGGAGACTTGAATTCATGGATGTTTTTTAGTTTTTGTCGCATTCCTAAGCCAATCATTAATGATTTGATGACCGGCAGCGGTTCCGGTAGGAGACACAAAGAGTCTCCTTTGTGTGTCCTACCGGAACCGCTGCCTACCGGTCCGCTGGTCATCAAAATATTGGCTTAGGAATGCAACAAAACCAAAAAATATCCATGAATTCAAGTCTCCATGGGGTGACTAATCGATAGGATAAAAAAAAGATTATTTGGTTTAAGACATGAGGCCGATTCTACAAATTGCCCAGACGTGGTGGTGACATGAACACATTATTACTCAAACGAGACGCTCTCTGGATTTACACTTTAGAGACATTGGCCCCTAAGGGTCTAAATGAGGACTTCGACTTGCAGCCTAACCTGTAGTGTGCCTGTCCGTGTGCTGGGTCAGCCTTTCTATATTTCCATTTATTTTTGTTGTTATAAAGTTGTTATATTTAGTTTTTTAGTCCTGTTTATATCAAAAATGGTCTAAGATACAACCTAGGGGTCCCTCTTCATCTGCACTGAGAACAAAACATGCGTATACTTTTGATAATAGATGTTGATCTCAAAAAAGTGTTTTGGGCGTGGGTCCATGTATGTTTCACTGATGCATTCGTCTTTATCTTTTTCCACCATTTTTTTTTGAGTAGCAGAGGCACCTCGAAATAGTATAAGTCAACTCCTTGACAGTTTTTTTCTTCTTGTTCACTTGACTTTTATGATGGTGTGAGCCTGATGTCCTGTCATGTGTGCTAGTTGCTAGTTGCTGCATATTTGATACCTGATGATTGATGGTGTTATGGGTGCCAGCTGGGTCACCGGTCAGCTGACTCAGTACAATATTATGTGTAGGTGCTTGTGTGTGTACTTCGGTGTCTGATGAAGAGCCGGTAGGCTTGAAACGTCACATCCAATGGTGTAAAAAAGGAACCAAAATAAATGTTTAAGCTTTGGAGCATGAACCAGTGTGCAGATTTTTTTTCTAACAAATTGTGAATATAGCAGATTTACAAGCTCACAACATGCCGCGATGAAAGGCATTCTGAGCTTGTAGATTGGCTATTTTCACTATGTGAGTGCGACACTTGTACAATTAAGCATAAAATAGGGACTAGTGGTTAATTGATTTAGTCGATTATAAATGAAACACATAAATCATCACAATTCTTTTGTGCCGATTTGTTAAGTGACTTTGACCATGGCCTGAACCGCCGATACAAGGCAGGATGGATCATTTCATGTGAGCCTGACAGCAGTGTCACATGGTGTGGTGTTCTGCTGCTGTAGCCCATCTGCCTCAAGGTTTGACCTGCTGTCCTTTCAAAGATGGTCTTGCACTAGGATACTTTAAGTGCAATTACACACATACACATCACAGCATGCAACGTCATTTGCACATACATATGAAAGGACCGCAATGGAAGTAAGCTAGGGGTGTGCCGATACACTAATTTCACCAAACGATACGATACGATATTTGGCTCACAAAAAAAAAAGTCGTCAAAATCGTCCTTGGCAGTGAATGAGTTAACACATTCATTGCCAGGTATTTCTTCTTTTTTTTTTTATATCCCACGATTTTGTAACCCCCATTTTTACACCCAGTGCAAATTGTCTATGTAATCCTGGGCACTACACTCCCTCTGCCAACCTAGGGAGGCCAGGGCCGAGCTCATCCGCCAGGGGGAGGCAGTATAGTGACCAGGATTACTGCATGTTTTTATGAGGGTACCTACCCTAGGGGACACAGGGAGAACATGCAAACTCCACACAGAAAGGCCCTTTCGCCAACCCCACCTAGGGTATGGGCACTGATGACGCGGAGGAGAGAACACGCCCCCAGCGCCCACAGCGTCCCCTGCAGGAATCTTCTAGCTGTGAGGCGACAGCGCTACCGACTGCGCCACTGTGCCACCTTTGCCAGGCATTTCTTAAGGTAAAAACCGCTGGCAGTGGCGGATGAATTCATTAAGAAATTGCCAGGTATTTCTTAATGAATTCATCCCCCACTGCCAGCGGTTTTACCTTATTTTGAGTCTTTTTGACGATCCACAGAATTTCTTTCAACCCGGATGTAAACAAACAATGTCTCGGTGGAAAATATATGAAACATTTTCAACATAAACGATTATGACGATTATGCAAAATAGTTGTAATAATTGTGACAGGCCTACATGTGATGTGATGCACAGCGGCTGCCTTGGGAGAGATTATATCCTAACAGGACAACCATCCAGTAAAGACCGAAGCGCCAGCTGTCACTGTGTGACTCAAACATACGATTGCATCAACTATTGAAGACAGATCAGGGCATGGAGCTCCATTTGTCCCCCCTCCCCCAGGCTCTCAGGCCAACACGGAAGCCAACCAAACATGGAAATATGTCACAAACACAAGTCACAATGTTAGGGAGGCTATCGTGAATAATTGACATGGCAGTGCTGTCAACACGCTGGCTGCTTGCTCTGCTGTAGCGGTGGCCCTACAACTGTATGTCCAAAAGTGAAAACTGCTTTTTTGAAAAAACATATGTTGCAATAATTAGTGGTTCTCAAACTTTTTTCATGTCAAGGACCCCCAAAATGATATGTATTTGGCCAAAATATGTTGTAGAAGCAAAGATTTGAGTTCAAATTGTTCGCTTAAAAATATATATATATATTCAAAGATTTGCACAAATGTTCACGATTTTTCAAAAATAGCAGATCTACAAGCTCATAGCGCGGCACTCGGTGCCGTGCTATGAGCTTGTATATCTGCTATTTTTGAAAAGCCAAAGTATGAAATAATGGTTAAAGTGGTTACACAGATGCGTTTCCGGTCTTAGTGGGTTAACAACTACCACACACAATAGTTTCATACGCGACAGTGTGGGCCATATGGTAGCCAAAATGTTTTAATAAACCAGATTTTTTGAGAAATGTGGAATAACTTTGATTGAGGTCCCTGGCACATAATCGGTTCAGATGGGGGTCCGTGGCTAAATAAATATCAATTTGGGGGTCCTTGTCATAAAAGTGTTTGAGAATCATTGTTATAAATATATCATATATCATAATAGTACCGGTATATGTAGTGGATGAAGAATTTAATGAACGTGTTTTGTGAGGTCACAGTGGCCTTGACCTTTGACCTGTGTCTCAGGTGCTTACATTAAATCCTCATTTCCTACACTTGCATCCTTTCCTTGCACTGCCCCTCCCACTGAGGGAACATGTAGGAAATGAGAAGAGGAGAGAGGAGAGGAGGAAAATGTGCAACAACAACACACAGGTGATAGGCCCCCCTCGCTTGTAGGGGCGTTATACTGTCAGCTAGAGGGGCGGGGTCATCACGCGTCATGCTGTTTCAACTTGGAACGACTTCCTGGTAGGAAGCACTTGGGTTTCCTACGTCCTACATCCTCGTTGATGCTTCCTAATCCTATGTCCTTCGAGCAGGCATAGGGTGCATCCACACATGAGATGCAAGTTGACGCTCGGAAGTCCCATCCACTCCCATGTTATAGGAAAAAACGGAAAGACCGCCCCGATGCACGTCTGAAGCGCATATCCGGGTTCCGCTTTTCATTGAGTAACGGCCAGAAATGGCCGGAGCCGGAACAAGGGCTTGCGAACCTAGCGTCAATTTGCATCTCATGTATGGATGCACCCTTAGGGTGCATCCACACATAAGGTACAAGTCATCGGAAGTCCCATCCACTCCCATGTTATAGGAAAAAACGGAAAGACTGTCCCGATGCGCCTCTGAGTCTGAAGAGCATATCCAGGTTCCGCTTTTCATTGAGTAACGGCCAGAAATGGCCGGAACCGGAACAAGGGCTTGCGACAACTAGCGTCAACTTGTATCTCATGTGTGGATGCACACATAAGAGACTTAACACAAGGAGCAAAATGGCAGACCGAATTCTACTTCCTGTAGGAGGTAGGAGGTAGGATGTAGGACATACATGGGCAAACGGCCCCCACCTTTACCTAATGCGGCCCGCAGGTAATATATCGGAATACTGATATATTATTGATTTCAGCTGTTACAATGGCAAAACATGCAAACATGACCCGCTTTAATTACTTCAGTCTATATCTAGTAACTTAATGACTAGTATTAAAATTCTATTGTCTTTTTTATTTCCAATGTATTTGTATTTAAGTTCATAAAGTTAACATAAGTATAACTAAATGCATTTGAAATTAAATTAAAATTTTGCTTTTCAGGATTCTAATACAAAAACAGCAAAAAAAAAGTCAGGATTCCAATTCAAAAATAGCAAGAATAGCAGATCTACAAGCTCAAAGCGCGTCGCACTGCGACGTGTTTTGAGCTTGTAGATCGGCTATTTTTGCAACTTTTGTGTGACATAGAATTGCAAAGAAAATACGGAGATAAGAAGAGGTGTCTGCCCGACAGTAGGCTATATGCAATATGGCCCTCTGGAGTGAGTGTGGAAATATGGTGGCCCCTCTCCATCATCAAAGTTGCCCACCCCTGATGTAGGAGATAGGACAAATCAGATAAGGACCTGAGACGTAGCTTAAGAGTGAATGTCTGTCAAATGTCATGAAACGACCTCAAGGTGGTCCATTGATGGAGTTCACAAGGCTGGGACATACGGACTGACAGACGTACTTACGTATAAACAGAAAACCCCAAAACATAAACAATGCCTGAGGCTACATCTGTCCACCGGCACAGACATACAAATCACCACAATTGTCTAAAAGTCGATCTATAGCCTAAGAGGAATCGCTTGCCACTTGTGACAGCATGCAGCTAAGATGATGCTCTCAAAATAATAGCTATTGGAGATTTATATAGCATATATATAATAGAATATATATTTATATAGTGTTGGTAGGTAAGCTACAAACAAGAACAACAGTAGTTTTAGCACTCTCAACGCACCAAGTCAAACACTACACTACACCATGTACACAGTCAGTCAGTGTATAGATAGTTAACCATGGTAGTTAACATTGGCACTAGTCAGTTAACACTGGTATATTAACTCAGTTAACACCAGTAATGCAGCAGCTTACTACTAGTCAGCTAACTTTGGCATTAGTGGAATGCCAAAGTCACTACCAGTGCATTTAACTGTTAAAGGGAAAGAAGACCACTTTGGTAGAGCAGGGTTTCTCAAAGTGGGTGCCGTGGCACCCTAGGGTGCCGTGACGCAAGTCCAGGGGTGCCGCAGAATACAGGATAGAGAATACAGAATACTATAATATTTGGAATTCATCAATATCATTTCAGTTCAACCACTTAAACCCTCTATAGTCTATACTTAGTAAGAGGGACCACCAAACCTCCTTGCCAAAAATAGCAGATCTACAAGCTCACAACACGTCACATTGTGACGCGTTGTGAGCTTGTAGATCTGCTATTTTTGGTGAATGTTCCCCCCAAAATAGGGATGCTGTGGTTAAATGTCAAGTATGAAGTTCTTTTCAATTTGTCGTAATGGAAACTACTTTTCTCTCAAGTTCTCCTCGTGACACATACTGAAAGATTTTACGTACTATAATATGACAAATATACGGTTCTATAAAGTAACAATGTAATTCAGGGGTGCCTTGGATGAAAAAGTTATTTACAGGGGTGACCTGAGACAAAAAAGTTTGAGAACCACTGTGGTAGAGGTTTGGGTTGTGTAGTTAAGTTGCCATGGTGTAACTCCAATTTAAGGTGGACAAGAAATCAAAAATAATTGCTCCATTGATTAGAAATTGATACTTGTAATAGATCCTACGGTAAAGCAGCTCTCAAAGTCACTTGTTTAGCCCGTAAACGAACACAAACAAAGTTGATTCAGACAATATAGAACATCATCAATCCCAGTACTGTTTACTTTTTAATAAAAATGTCAACTTCCTGCTGATTTTACCATTTGAAGATCCGGATCTGCAGATCCAGTCAGGGTTTTCTTCTTAATAAATATAGCAAAATCAACAGGAAGTTAACATTATTATATTTTTTTTAAAAACTACTGAGTTCGGTGATGTTCTATATTATATTGTCTGAATCAGCTTTGTTTGCTTTTGTTCATGTGCTAAAAGAGTGACTTTGAGAGCTGTTTTACCGTACAATGTAAGTCAATGAGGAGCATATTTTGAAGGATCAATTTCTAATCAATGGAGCAATTATTTTAGATGTCTTGTCCACCTTTGGAGTTACATCATGGCAAGGTAACTACACAACCCAAACCTCTACCAAAGTGGTCTTGCCCTTTAACTAGTTGGTTAACAATGGTAAGGCAGCAGCTATAGTCAGTTAACACTGGAACTACTAGTCAGATGACTCTGGTACTGACGTCCCAGTGTCAGTTAACTCAGTGGTTCTCAACCTGTGGGTTGGGACCCCCAGGGGGGTCGCCACATGATTTTGGAGGGGTCCCCAGATGACAGTGAAGTGACAATTCAATGACTTTTAAGACCTTTTAAAACCAAAGAAAAAGACCATTACTGCATCAAAAGTTATCAACAAACTACTATAAAAACGGGTAAAAAAATTACCACATTGTCAAATAATATAAGAGGCAAAACATTTTTAAAATAGCCGATCTACAAGCGCACAACGCTTCGCAACAGGAGGCATATTTGTGAACTTGTAGATCTGCCATTTTCAAAATGTTTATCTGTGGAACCAAGTCAAACTAAATGTAATGCCTACAATTCCAAGTGGTCAGGATGGGGGGGTCCCCAGTTCAAATATGATTATTTGTGTGGGGTCCCCAGTTCAAATATGATTATTTGTGTGGGGTCCCCAGTTCAAATATGATTATGTTTGTGGGGTCCCCAGTTCAAATATGATTATTTTTGTGGGGTCCAATATGATTATTAGATAGATAGATAGATAGATAGATAGATAGATAGATAGATAGATAGATAGATAGATAGATAGATAGATAGATAGATAGATAGATAGATAGATAGATAGATAGATAGATAGATAGATAGATAGATAGATAGATGATATGTGAACATGGGTATTTGCAGCAGCAGCAGCTAACAGTACAGTACAGTAGAGCCACCTGACACTGGCTGCTAGCAGCCATCAGTAAACAGAGTAACGCAGTAACAGTGTAACTAAAGTACCTGGAAAGGGTTGCTGACGTCCGCCGGGTCCGCGAACGGGTTGCTGTCGAAGTCTGACATGATGGAGAAAAACCCACTAGACTGTGTTTATGTGTGTCCTTCAGTCATACACTGATATGTATTTACGTCCAGAGGTTGTGTTTAAACCATAAACTAGTGTAAATGTCTGACTAGAACAGAATATATCCGTGTTGTCTCTGTGACGACATGCGTTATAAATGAGTGACACCGAGAGACCCTACGTCACGTCCTGTGTGACCAGTGTTGCCCGATTATGTGAGAGAAGCAAGCAACCAGGTCTAGGAAAACAAGCCCAAAAGAAGCGACTATGGGCCACATGAGCACTCTAAACATCTACATCAGCTATTTGAAAAATCTGATATATAAGCTCGCAACGCGTGTTGTGAGCTTGTAGATCTGCTATTTTCAAATAAAATATTGGTGGGGGGGGGGGGGGGGTTATAATTAGCAGATCTGGCAACACTGCCTGTGTGACAACTGTCTTCTTCTTTTGATTGTCCCGAGCAGGCGTGGTGAGCGCTTTGCTGTTACCTGTCGGTAGGTGGTGTGCTGTGTAGTGTACAATTCAAGTTCAAGTGTTATTATTTTGGGGGGTCACGGCCTGAAAAGTTTGTGAACCCTTGCTGTACAGGAAAATAGTGTTTAAACCAGGGGTCTTCAACAGGGGGTCCGGGACCCCTAGGGAGTCCTCAGAGTTACTACAGGGGGTCCCCCAAATCTTTGCGTGATATGATTATTTGTTTTTACATTAACCACTTGAACCCTAGTATCCCTTTTCTGAGGAGAACTTTAGCCAAAAATAGCAGATCTAGCTCACAACGCCTCGCAGCGAGGCGTTGTGAGCTATTGTAGATCTGCTATTTTTGGCTAATAGTTATATGTGTAGAGGGGGAAAAGAGCAGCAAAAGTTTTTCTGAAACTCAATTTTGTACAATATAGAGGGGGTCCCTGCTTCATCTCTCTCTCAGCTAGGGGGTCCTTGGCCTGAAAACGTTGAAGACCCCTGGTTTACTCATTTTGCTGCTGACCCCCTGGAACTCTCTCAAGGACCCCTGGGCTTCCCCAGACCCACTTTTAGAACCCTTCTTCTACAGTATATTAAAAACCTAAATAGTGTGGTATTAAAGTGGAGGAATTGAAATAGCTCCTGGTATCTGGGGGTAGGGCTTTTGCTGATACAAAATCAGCACAGGAAGACCTTATTTTACATGTATGTAAAATGTTTACATAAAACAAAACAGAAAATACACACCTACATGCACCGATATAAGCGGGTTAGCCTATATGAGGTCAAATCTAGTAGGTTTTCGTGAAAGCAATTTTGTGCAAGACAAACTGAAAATAAGAGCGACAGTGGTGTAAAGTAGTACATTTAAGTAGGCTACAAGTACTGTAGCCTACTTAAGTACAATTTTGAGGGGGGGTTTTGTATTACCAGTTTTCAGTACTTTTACTTCTACTCCACTACATCTCAGAGGCAAATATTATACTTTTACTCCACTTCTATTATTTGAAAACTTTAGTTGCTAGTTACTTTATAGATTTTGATTATTATTACAAAACATACATGAATCACCTCAGCCCCATATACATTTTGGCCATTTGAAAATAGCCGATCTACAAGCTTTTGCATCGAGACAATGTGTCGCAATGCAACATATTGTGAGCTTGTAGATCTGATATTTTCAAGATTTTTTTTTTAAACTTGTGAAATGGGACATTCTGCAATGCATTATGAGTTATTTTCCTTTTGGTACTATAAGTACATTTTGATGCCAATACTTTTACTCAAGTAAATTTAGAATTCCGAACTTTTACTTGTAACAGAGTATTTCTACATTGCAGTATTGATGCTTTTGCTTAAGTAAGAAATTTGAGTTGTTCTCATGTCTTACTAAATAAAGTACATCAATCAATCAATCAAGTAAGTTCCTTTTCCACCAGTGATAATGTTACCAGTGATGAAAACGCATTGAAGGCTGTGAAACAGATGCTCAACTGAAAAATTCGAGAAAGAGCCTAGAGTGACACCTTGTGACCAAAAACTGAACTACACAGGAATGGATAGAGGTTGAGTATGAGCAGGAGAGAAAGAAAAAACACAAGATAGAAACAGATCAAACTAGAAAAAGTGCTCCTCGGAGCACAGGTCTCCGCCAGGTCAGGTAGGTTATTGTGGCCACCTGGTGGCGCTATAATAGGCCAATGTGAAAAGGGTGCCATTTCTTCCTCGGGCTAGTGGGAATGTGCGTGCATTCATGATTTGAGGCATTTTGTTGCAAAAATGTGTTTTGGTAAATTAGACCTGCTGGTGGTGCTATAACATGCCAATGTGAAAAGGGTGCCGTTTCTTCCTCGGCCTAGTGGGAATGTGCGTGCACGTTTTCACGGAAATCGCACGTTGTGTTCATGATTTGAGACATTTTGTTCAAAACGGACCAATCCTGCAAACTTTGGAAGCCAACCTTAGCCAATCAGGATGGAATATTAAATATCGGACAGATCCGTCTTGATCACATGACTATAGAGATACTGTGTACCGATTTGCGTGATGTTTGGATAAAATCTGTAGGAGTAAATGGGTTTTGCACAAATCGGCCTCCTGGTGGCGCTATAACAAGCTGATTCAGAGGTTCTGAATTGGCATCCAGGGAGTGTGTGTGCACAGTTTCGCAGCGACCGGGCCAACGGTGCCGGAGATTAGCTGCTAACACACGGACAGGACAGGACACACGGACGGACACATGGACGGACGGACAGGGGGTAAAACATACTCTCTCGCCATGCCTTTCGGCCTGGCGGAGACAATAATCAAAAGATGATTATTTAGAACATTAGTATCAAATGCATGTTTACATAAACATGCCGAGGTTAGATTTAAAGGTAGGCCTAGTTGACTAGACTCTATAGCAGACGCAAAAAGTAAAAAAAAAAAACATTTTCAGAAATTAAAAAGACATTTCAAACATTTTTCAAGAGAATTTCATGAATTAAAAAAATAAATCAAAGAAATGCCATGAATCTGCAATTTTCACCACTTCTTATATATTTTTTTAATTCATGGCATTTCTTTGATTTTTTTTTAATTCTTCTATTTTCGAGAGCTTGTAGATCTGCTATTTTCTAGTTTGGTTCCCCATTGGAGACATCAATTCTATTTTGGGTCTCGACCTAAAAAGATTGGGAAACCCTGCACTAGACCATGGGTCTTCAAGAGGGTGTTCTGGACAACTAGGGGGTCCTCAGAGTTACTACAGCGGGGGCCACCAAATCTTTGTGTGATAGGAGTTTTTTTTTTACATGAAACACTTGAATCCTATATAATATCCCTAATAGATACTAGGGGGACCATTCACCAAACATTCACCAAAGACATTTTTGGTGTAGAAATAATACTGGAAAAAAGAGCAGACCAAGTACAGAGCCACGGGTCAAGTGTAATGAGTATTGAGGGGTCCCTGCTTCATCTCTCTCTCTCAGCTAAGGGGTCCTTGGCCTGAAAATTTTTGAAGACCCGTGCATCAATAGTCACAGGTATGTGACGTAGGGAATAGGAATTTACACATCCTGTCTAAAGCCCTGTTAAAGTCAGCTAATTTCTATTGTGCACTGAAGTATTATTATGAAAGCATATGAAAATAATTGTTTACAATATATATATATGTAACCCACTAAAATGTTGTAGATGAGTCCAATTAGTTTTTGTATTATGTTTGTTTATTTCACATTAACAGATATGTTATGCATGCATTGAATACATTTCAAATCAACAGATATATTGTATGCATGCATTGAATACATTTTAAATCTGTTATTTAGACAGATGCCAGGTTCATTTGTTTACCATGTCATCCTATAATGTTCTATAGTTGCAATGCACAGATTAATAATTGTTGATATTATATTGTTTAGATTAGACTGATGTTAGTTAGATGTTAGTTCTTAGTTTTCCTATGTGATCCTAGATTACTGAGGCGTTGCACTGTCTCTATACATTCTAGTCTTACATTTATGAACACTCAGAGTAAATTCCTTGCCTCACACCAGGTTACATTCGAATACATTGAAGAAATTTCACATCGACAGAAATATTGTATGCATACACTGAAGACATTTCACTTCGACAGATATAATCTATGCATAGGCCTACATTGAAGACATTTCCTTCGTTGCATTGAGGAGAACATTTGGGCTGATGTTTTAATATTAAGACCTGGGGAACGCATCTGTGTCACTTTAAGATTTCTTTGGCTATTCAAAAATAGCAGATCTACAAGTTCATAGCGCGGCACTCTGTGCCGTGCTATGAGCTTGTATATCTGCATTTTTTTAATTATTATTATTAGTATTATTTTATTTTTTTACTGTTTGGATTTAGAAAACATTTTAAAGAATTGCCTCAGGTCTTAATGGGTTAATATCCATGTTTCTTATACCACTGAGCTCTGGCCACCACGTCGCTGGAATAGTCCATGCCTGTGGTAAGGCTATCCACGAAGGCATAGGAGTGGTCCGAGTCAAAGTCTCCTGTATAGGGGTCCTTCACTGCAGTCCAGCCGGAGTTGTGGGCAGACCCTTTTACATGTTTTCTGACTTCTCCATCTCCCTTGTTGTACGCTGCCAGCCCTCCTATAAAAACACATTCATAATCCTTTACAGTGCCATATGAGAACAGTTATGAGTGAAAGTGATCTCTCTCTCTCTCTCTCTCTCTCTCTCTCTCTCTCTCTCTCTCTCTCTCTCTCTCTCTCTCTATATATATATATATCCAAGGAAACCGGTCAGATGACTAATGATATCCAATGAAATCCGACAGGAAGTGGAAAACACACAGCCAAGAAACAGGTGGATAGAGTGTTTGTTCAGTAACCAGGGTCTCTCCAGCTCTTAAAAAAAACTTCAGGTGGGTTGCCAATTTCACTGCACCTTTTGCAAAAAAAAAAAAAACAGAAAGTGAGTCTTTGGTCATTCATGAAAATGTAGTTAAAAACAAACCTTTGAGCTGCCGTTCCTTGTTCCATTTGGGAAATTTCTCATGGATCTTTTCAATGAAGTGGATCAAGATGTCAGTGCCTTGCTCAAGGTGCTCCTCACTGTCCCATGCACCTTTTACTTCGCGATTACCTCCTAGTTTGTCAACCTACAGAAATACAGTTACATACAAATTTAATGTAAAGAAATTTAAGAAGACATGACCAAACATGAATATGGTAATAGAATAGAATAGGGTAGATAAAGTATAGATACTCCTGGTCAAATTTGTACTCGAGTACTTAAAAAAGTATTTAAAAGTACATTTTACTTTTTTTATTTCAATGTATTGCTGTATTAAAATTGAGAATTTTTTCACAAAACAATCAAAGATTTCCACAAATAAAATCAATTGTAGCTAAATTAGCTGATCTACAAGATCACAACGGGTCACATTGAGACTTGTGAGCTTGTAGATCTGTTATTTTGCCTTCCTAGAATTGTAGTGGAGTCATTAGTACAATATTTGTCTTGGAGTGAGTGTCCTGACGAGGATCTGATTGATCAAAACGTTGACGACGCAATAAAAATACAGCAGAGCTTTTTCAGCATCACCAGTGTGCAGACACTATTTTCTTTTGTGATACTTTTGTGATACTTGTCTTGCACCCGCGGGCCACAGATGTGCGTGCACTACCGTCCTCATATTTCACACATGTTTGGGGTTAATTTTTTTATTTGAAGGTAGGGTAAGTGATTTACTTTGGTTAAAATAAGTGTTAAATAGCTCTATATTCTGATAGTACTCATTGCTATAGTGTTTGTTCAGTAAAAGGAGTCTCCCATGTCTCTCCAGCTCTTTAATAAACAGAAAATGCATTTTCAGTGCTCTCTCCTGATTGGCTTAAATGTTGTCACCTACCTGAAAATGTACTATATGCTGTATGGAGAGACCCCTGTGACCAAACAAACGCTCTGTAGCAATGATTACTATCAGAATATAGTACTTTAACCTTTTTAACAAAAGAAAATAAATGACCCAATAATATCACTTACCCTACCTTAAAAAGTGAAAAAATGCGGCCCACGTATTAGAGGGGCGATATCAGTCACCAGAACCAAGGACAAGGTTTTTTGATGAATCCACATGGTTAAAATAGAGTGGACCTTTGGACCACTATTATTAGGGTTGGGATCACATTTGGAACCGTTTCCGGAACCGGTACACTGTCAGAGCTGGTATGTGGACTTCACGTCTGCTACACAATTACCAGTGGTGTAAAGTAACTAAGTACATTTACTCAAGTGCTGTACTGAAGTACAGATTTGAGGTAGGCTACTTTAAGTGCAAATATTGCACTTTTACTCCACAACACTTATTTGAAAACTTCAGTTACTAGTTACTTTGCATTTATACATGATTACATTATAAAACATGCATTAACCACTTTAGCCCTATGTTATACATAGGCTCCGATCTACAAGTTCTTGTAGCTTGTAGATCTGCTATTTTCAAACATTTTAGTACTTTTACTTTTGGTACTTTAAGTACATTTTGATACCAATACTTTTGTACTTTTACTCAAGTACATTTTGAATTCCAGACTTTTACTGAACAGATTACTTCTACATTGCAGTATTGATATTTTTTACTTAAAGGGATATTTCACTTTCAAAAAAACTTTTGGTCATTTTATCGTCTACTCAGGCTTTTGTGAGCCCCCCAGACCGTTTTTAAGTTGCTTGATTCAGTATTTAGATATTTGATAATCATTTTATCAGACACGCCCCCTTCCTATACAAACCCATTATAACTTCAAACTAAAATTTTAACCTGTTAGATTCATCAAAAACACCCGTCCTTGGTTCTGCTGACTCACCCTGCCCTCCTAATACGCGAGGGGGCCGTGTTTTTTCGATTACTTTTTTCATTTATTTTATTAATTTTTTTTAATGTATTTAATTTTTTTCATTTTCCAAAAAGAATATTTAAAATAAATGAAAAAAGTTATCGAAAAAACACGGCCCCCTCACGTATTAGGAGGGCAGGATGAGTCACCAGAACCAAGGACGGGTGTTTTTGACGAATCTAACATGTTAAAAATGGAGTTTGAAGTTATAATGGGTTTGTATAGGAAGGGGGCGTGTCTGATAAAATGAATATCTAAATACTGAATCAAGCAACTTAAAAACGGTCTGGGGGGCTCACAAAAGCCTGAGTAGACGATAGAATGACCAAAAGTTTTTTTTAAAGTGAAATATCCCTTTAAGTCAAACGTTTGAGTACTTTTTCCACCACTGACAATTACAATAGTTACAAGTTACAAGTTCTCAAACTGTTTCATTTCAAGGGTCCATTTGGTTCCATTTGTACCCTCGGAATGGTTATAATCCTAAAGGATCCCAACACTACTACTAATCACCTGCATCAGTCCAAAGCCATTATAGTTGTCTCCCCAGCCTCCAGTATGTCTGATTGTTTGCCCACCACTGGACTCTCTGGAGATGATGCCAGCGATGACAGCTGGATCAACACGTTTCCGTCGTCCCACTCTGACGATGATGGACTTGTAGTCGTTCATAGCATCCAGATCATCCGCAGCCATTTTTCTTGAATAAGCGACACCTTTGAGAGGGATTGAAAAGCACATGTACTCAAATACAGTAGTTCTTAAAGGAGCATTTCACCAATTTTAAGCCTTATCTTCATAAAATTGGTCCTCAGTAATGCTCCGTATAAGTACAATATTTCTATTTGAAAAGTAGCAGAAAAATGTACTTAAGTACAGTACAATGTCCGTTATTGTCCAACAAACGTACCATCGAATTCATACCCGTCCTCTAATCCAGCTGTTATGTATGATGCTCCACCAGTTCCAACCTTGTTGACGTCTCCATGTCTCCAGGCTAGTGTAGGGAGTGGGTGGTCGAGAGAGAGAGAGAGAGAGAGAGAGAGAGAGAGAGAGAGAGAGAGAGAGAGAAAGAGAGAGAGAGAGAGAGAGAGAGAGAGAGAGAGAGAGAGAGAGAGAGAGAGAGAGAGAGAGAGAGAGGGCAACATTTGGTAGTCTTCCTCGTGCCCAGTTTTCCCGGTGCTCACTCTTCCCGGTGCCGACTCTTCTCCACCCCAAAGTGCCCACTCTTCCGGGTGCCCACATATCCCTAGTGCCCACTCTTCTTAGTGCCCAGATGTCCCTAGTGCGCACTCTTCTCCACCTCACAGTGCCCACACTTCCAGGTGCCCACCTTTCCTTAGTGCCCAAAATGTTTTGGTGCCCACCCTTCCTGTTACTGTCAAGAATACAACATGTGTCTTCGAAATGGAGTGGAGTGAAAAACATAAATTTTCAACAAAAACAATACCAAATATAGCTGCAAGCAGCGATAATACGGGGCCAGTGAATGAGAGAGAGAGAGAGAGAGAGAGAGAGAGAGAGAGACATGGAAACTGGAGAGAGAGCGAGAGAGCGAGAGAGAGAGAGAGAGAGAGAGAGAGAGAGAGAGAGACATGGAAACTGGAGAGAGAGAGAGAGAGACAGACAGACATGGAAACTGGAGAGAGAGAGAGAGAGAGAGAGAGAGAGAGAGAGAGAGAGAGAGAGAGAGAGAGAGAGAGAGAGAGAGAGAGAGAGAGAGAGAGAGAGACAGACATGGAAACGGAATAGATTGAAGACAGAGAGAGAGAGACATGGAAACGGAATAGATTGAAGAGAGAGAGACATGGAAACGGAATAGATTGAAGAGATAGAGAGAGAGAGACATGGAAACGGAATAGATTGAAGAGAGAGAGAGAGAGAGAGAGAGAGAGAGAGAGAGAGAGAGAGACGGAATAGAGAGAGAGACATGGAAACGGAATAGTTTGAAGAGAGAGAGAGAGATGGAAACAGAATGGATTGATTGGACATCTCAACCTATTGCCATTAATAGGAATTGAACTCTTAACCTTCGGACTGACAGGCTGCAACACTACCTATAGTGCTAAAGCTTTGACCAGGTTGATGTTGTCTGTTGAAGATCATAAACTCTTGCCTTCTGTCATGAACCAAGCCCTTTTTTCACTAACACTAAGATCACTCGTTCACAAGCCATTACCCAATGGAGAAATTGTACGTCTCCTCAGGAACACTTTGCTATCTGAAAAGTTTTGAGATTGTAGATCGGCTATTTTCAGAATGAAGTATGTCATACATTGAAAAAACATTTCAGGTTATCTTTAACATAACAATTACACATGAATTAATTGACACAATCATGTTGTGTGCAATGCAATTTTAATGAAGTCTCCATGAAGCAAGGCTTGAACAAGCGACCTTTTAGTTGTGAGGCACACGTTTAAGCAAGAAGCCATTGGACCAACAGACAAGAACATGTGAAAAAGGAGGTCACAGAGATATTACAGTTTCACGCCAATAGCTGAAAAATCCTGGGTTTAAGTGTTTTTCAAACTGCTCAAAATTGCGGACAATCTAAGGGCGGAGCTTACTGGTCAAAGCAATAGATGTGTTCCTCATGAGTCAAGGCACAAGTGTAAGCAAGTTTCACGACTTTCGGCCAAACGAGGCGTGACTTTTGCCTGTTTAAAGTTTGCATGTTCAAAAAATTGCTATAGCGCCCCCCTCAGGCCAATTGGAGTAAGATTGGTTTCAGTGATATTTGGAATGACCCTCAACATTTCTGCAAAGTTTCAAAGAAATGTGAGTCTGCATGTATGTGTTAGGGGCAGATGAATAATTTTCATAAAACTGCAATGGTTAAAATCTATATACTCCTGGGATTTTTTAGTAATCTGCACGAAACTCTTTACACATGAACTTTGGACCTCTGCCGACATAACGATGGGAGCGGATTTTTTCTAAGTGAAAAAATGCAGAAGTTAGGAGCCAATGACTGTTTTTCATATAATTCAAAATGGTGGGAGATCTAAAGGTCAGAGGTCAAAAGTCAGAGGGTGAGAGTTGTTCAGCATGAGGAGACGCATATATTCAAGTTTCATGGCTCTAGGTCAAACAGGGCATGAGTTGTACCTGTTCAAAGTTGCCATTTTCAATTGAGTGCTATAGCGCCACCTTTGGACGAAAGATTGTGAGAATTATTTATTGATAGTTTTTCATGACCATCTACCATATGGCCGAGTTTCGTAAAAAGCGACAGCACGGTTCAGCCAGAACTGCGAAAAGTGGCAGAAATGACAGAATAAAGCAAATAATAAAACAGGTCCAGAGCTCTGGCCCCGTAATAACTCAAGTAAAGTACAGATGCACAAAGAATGTGCTTAAGTACAGTACTCAAGTAAATGTACTTTGTTACCGTCCACCACTGTCAACAGTGCAGTCAGTGCTCGAGCCACATGGTTTTATCAACAGCGGGAAGGCGTCGGTGATGTTAGTTAATGAGTATCTACTGTACAAACATCATCCTAGCAACCAACTGTTTGTAATGATGCAAAATGGGAAACAACTGAGATGCCTTATAAAGCTGAGGGCTCGAGGCTGAACAAAAGCTTCTTCCCAGTAGCTGTCAGAGCACTAAATGAAGACATGGTAAAAATAAAATAAAAAGAGTAATAGTGGAGGTGTTAGGACCCAAAAATAGGCCGTTGACTTCAAGTCATGATACAAAGGTCCCCTTTGGTATGGAAGTACCTTAGGGCCATAGGAAAACATTTATCCAAAGAGACGAGTTAGATCACCCTTCATTTCTGAAATATACACGTTTTTAAAAATGGCCGCCACCATTTACAGCAATACAGCAGAACCAATATCTTTGCTTCTGTTAAAGCTATAATAATAATATTGGTGTCAAAGTGTACATTTTTGGGGTCAAGTAATCCAATTCAATAGGTTTCCAGGCAAAAAACCCAATCATTTTCTTATTGCCATTGAAGACAGGGGTAAAATATGCACATTTTATTAGAAAATTACGTTTTAACGTTTTAGGGTAACTTTCCATTTATTTCCCCTCTAAAACTTTAATTTAGTTTTCCCTTTGGCATGGAAGTACCTTAGGGAAATAGGAAATAAATTATCCAAAGACACAAACTAGATAAGACGTCATTTCTAAAGTATGTGCGTTTAAAAAAATGGCCGCCGCCATTTACACCAATACAGCATAGCCCATATCTTTGCTTCTGTTAGAGCTATAATGATAATATTGGTGTCAAAGTGTACATTTCTGGGGCCAAGGAATACAATTAAATAGGTTCCAAGACTAAAAAACCCAATAGTTTTCTCATTACCCTCACAATGGGGGTAAAATATGCACATTTCATCAACAAAATAAGTGACAACAAGGTGACATTAACATTTTCCCCCTATAAAAAAACTTTAAAGGATCTACACCATGAATTAAAAAAAAAATAATGATATTTAATATCATATGGTGTATGTCCCTCAAACCTTTTTCAAAAGGTTTGAGCCTAAATCATCACTCAGATATACTCATCCCAAGTCAATTGTCTCTGGCTTATACAGCACTTTCAGCTGCAATACCAAAACGTCCTTTTGGGCAGGGGGGGGCTACTGAGCAATTATTTCTGGCCATCATCAATGCAATGGCAAGGCAAGTGATGTCACTTGCATTGCCATTCTGAAATGGCCTGTTCAGACACGCCCATTCTGAAAATCTCTGAAATGAGAATGAATGACTGAATGTTAAAAAAAAATATTTTTTGGGGTACAAGAGACACTGGGGAGCCCAAAAAATACCCCCCCCCCCCAAAAAAAAAATTAAATTCATGGTGTGGCCCCTTTAAGAAGTTATGCACATGCCATATGCTCTATGTGTGTCTGTCCAATCTAGGAACCCAGTCAAAAAAAGGAAAAATCAGCACCCTCTGCTATTTTCTTCCTTTGAATTCTTCCGGTCTACGTGTCTTTGTTTACATTCCTAACATTCCTAACTATACACGTTGTATCAGGAGCTCCCGACAGATTCAGCTGCGGAGCTCTGAATCTGTCTTGAGAGATTAGTGTCTGTCTGACTGTAAGTGTATATGTCTGACTGCTATCACCTGAGAATTACACCTGTTGCTGCCACAAAACATAAATTCTGCACCAGGGACTGCGACAATTTGATTAAATCAGAGGTGACAGAATCTGAGACAATTTGAGGTTTGTATTACTGTCTCATTGAATACAGAACATTTTTTATGTTAACTGTGCCATTAATGATCAAAAAGTGGACAGAGCAAGAAGAAGACATGAAGAGTCTGTGAGCCCAGTAAAAACACAGTGCATGAATAGTGGTGGCAAGTTCACTGCACAGGCTATACTCTCATGCTCATCATCATCCTCATGTGAACAAACCACACCGTGTTTCTTCTGTGGTGAAGTTGGCAACAGAAAGGAACTAAGGACGGCTTCCACCCTGGGATTGGATCGAAAAGTGAAATAATGTGCTCAGGTGCTGGGTGACAAGTGTCTGTTAGCTAAACAAGCTGCTGGTGACATGGTAGCTATGGAAGCAGTGCATCATCGTGCATGCCTGACTAGGCTCTATAGAAAAGCAGAAACCGCCGTTGTGACACGACAGAAAATAAGGCAACACAGGTCATCAGAGCATATGTCCTCAATGAATTGTTTGAGTCAATCAATTATTATTAATTGTAACACCACGCGCCTTCGTGAGGATATTGACATCAGATCTGTGCGACTAGATCGTGGCTGGTCCCTGTTATGTTGTTTGATGATGACCTGAAAGCTGTTGTTGGCATGAAAAGCAACACATCTACTGATGTCTCCATCATCTTCAGAGCAGCTAAAATCCTCCGGGAAGAATATCTTCTGATGAAACAATAATTTACAGGTTCCTTCACAGCCTCCTGATTCAATCCCTCCCCTGCTGCGATTGTTCCTAAAGATGCTTCTGAGGATAAGGTATTGAACAGCCAGCCCCTGAACCAGAGAAGTGCCAGGTTGCTACATCAATTGGGCAGCAAATCATTTACAACTCTGTGAAATGCAGATCCAAGAAATGTCCGTAGTGTTAGTTGTCACATAAGAGAAAGGGAACCACAGATTCACTGTATCTGGCAATGAATCTGCACCTGCATACTGGCAGTAAACACCAGGTGGATACCATGCATAAGCGAGGTATGTGTGTATCATGTGATCGCTTGAAAACATTGAGTACAGTGATCAATCAGTGGGAGCAGATTGGTGTGGTGGTCCCACCTCAGGCAGTTAAGGGTGTCTTCACCAATGGTGGTTTTGACAACATTGACCACAACCCATCATCAACAACAACAACAGCAAAATCAGCCCTCCACGGGACATGCATTAGCATTCAGCAGCACTTCCCGTCAGATGACCAACAAACAGACAATCTCACTAACATCCTAGTTCCAGCTAGGATGGGGAAGAAGCATGTACAATCCTTGCCAGCTTTCTACACAACAATGGATCTGGATGTTTCACTCCAAACTGAAGTTCCTGCCCTTAATACAAACAGTCATCCTCAGCTAGCCTCTTGTCCTCTCAGCAACATACTTGAAGAAGGCTCCCAGTGGTTGGAGAGAGTCAGACACCTTGTGGGGAAAGACAACCTTGAGGATGAAGAATGGACCTCATGGGCTGCATATTATGCAAGCATTGCAGAGCCTTGTTCAGCCCCCCCATCCAGATCATACATACTGCCACTGTTCATAGAGTCTCCTACCAGTCCCACTATGGCTTGACATGCAATGAATGTCCTCCTTCAAGCAATCAACTACCTAAATCCAGGTCAGACACCAGTCATGTTAGCTGATCAACCCCATTCACACTTTCCAAAAAACGTCAGTGGAAGTTCCCCTAGACAGAGCTTGGTGAGGACTCCTTCCTAGTTACATTGGGGGCAATGCATATGGAGAAGATGCTCTGGAGTGTGTCTGGAGACTGGCTGGATGAATGGCAGTGGGTGGACAGCTCTCACCAATAGTGGTATTTCAACTAGTGGCAAAGCTCAGTCTTTCATTGGTGTTGACCACATCTGCAGAACCTGGTACATGCATCAGGTGGCTGTAGCTGCTCTGTACTTGTGATGAAGGCTTATGAGCGATATTTGGAAAAGGCAACAGCTGTAAATGATGAGTCGAGCCCCCTCTTCCTTTTGCCCTTTGATGAATGGCTTCAATTTCAATTATTTCAAGGGACTTGTCAGAACTGGTTATTTGCAAGTGCAAGACTCAAATTACCACAACAACCCCATTGTCATGGTAGCAAGAAAATTATTTGTTTTGTTTTGCCTTGTTTTGCCTTGAAACCTAATTAATTGGATTCCTTGACCCTAAAAATACTCTTTGACACAATTTTTACCATTATAGCTTTAACAGAAGTAAATATGGGTTCTGCTGTATTACTTCAAATGGTGGCGGCCATTTTTGAAAACACATATATTTCAGAAATGAAGTGATCTTATTTGTCTCTTTGGATCATTTCTTTCTTAGTGCCCTAAGGTACTTCCATACCAAAGGGAAAAGTAAATCAAAGTTTTAGAGGAGGGGGGGGGGGTAAGTTACCCTGTTAAAACTTATTCTTCAAATGAAATTTACACATTTTACCCGCCGCTGTCATGGCAATTAGTAAAGCATATAAGCATGGGTATTTTGCATTGAAACCTATTTAATTGAATTCCTCAACCCCAAAAATGTACAATTTGACACCAATATTATTACTATAGCTCTAACAGAAGCAAAGATATGGGGTCTGGTGTAATAGTGGTTAATTGTCGGCGGCCATTTTAAAAAAACGCCTGTAAAAAAAAAAGAAGGGTGATCTAACTCGTCTCTTTGGATAATTATTTTCCTATGGCCCTAAGGTACTTCCATACCAAAGGGGACCTTTGTATCATGACTTGAAGTCAAATGTTGCTTAGCACCTCCACTATAAGAAATGACTATCTTTCTATGTAAATGCCTATATGCTCAACTCCTTGCAAATTCGACTGTGATATTGCTGCTATTGATTAGATATGCATAATGCTGTTAACCTACACAATTAGATATATGTGTGTCACCGGCACACTTCTGGAATGGCCGCATACTGATAAGCTACCTCTCTAAGACAATATCTTAGCATAATAATGTGTTGAGAAGTGGATTGCAATTTAGAGTCAAATTCTGAAGCTTTGCCTACCAGATGTAAGGTTTCTTTTTCAGGAGCATCTATTGGTAGTACATGCATTTCAAATAAAAATCAAGAAGTCTCACCCATTTCTGTTTTTCGCCTGATGAAAAAAAAAAAAGCTGAAGCCAACCTGCAATGATAGAGCGACTAGAAGTTGTAGAACAGACTGTTCCACAGCAGTGTCCAGCTTTTAAATGGACTTGGTAAGTTTCACTTTGAGTCACTTCTCAAAGTGAAAGTGGGTTAGGGCAGGGGGTGGGAATCACTGTCAACAGAAGCCAGGCAAGGAGGCCTACTGCAGTGTCTATGGCAAGACTAGCCTGGTAAACCCTCCCTCCGGAAATCTAATTTCCATTTGATTGAAATCAAATGGAAATGAGATTTACGGAGGGATGACTCATTTCTGGGAAATTAGTCATCAGGTGCTCAGAGAGAGAGAGAGAGAGAGAGAGAGAGAGAGAGAGTTGAGCACAGTCCATAATGCTCTTTTGTATTAAGTGTAACCTTTTGATTGCTGTGTTTCAATATGGAGACCCTTATATTGTTTGAAGTTCCCATTCATAATCATAGCCGTTGTTTGACAGTAAACATATAATAATAATAATTAAAAAAAAAAAATATATATATATATATATATATATATATACAATTATACTTAAAAAAAACTTTTAAAAAAAAACAAAAAAAAACTGTAAAACACAGTCTTCTTCAGGGCATGACAATAAATATAATAAAAAATAGCGAAAAAAAGGGAATATTTAAAATGGGGAAGCAGTGTATGTCCACTCATTTCAAGGGGATTAAATAACTGCCACTTGTAATTTGTTGACAGTTCCTTTTTCATAATTATAACATAATAATAACATACAACGTTACATACGTTACAAGCGCACGTGATTGATTGATTGATGTACTTTATTTAGTAAGACATGAGAATAACAGTACATGGAAGTACAAATTCACAATACAAGGTCTACTAAACTGGAAGACTCATTAAGCACTGAGCTTGTTTAAGATGAGATCCCCATGCACACAAATCATGATGACATATAAGTAGTCTGGGAGGCTTCGGCTCAAAGCCTGGACAGCAGGGGCGCGGCCACTGATTTCTGATTCAAATCAACAGCCAATGAAGAAAAGGGGGCGGGATCCACATGCAGTGGGTCTTACATGTAAATAGGAGCGACGGGAAGCAATTTCCCCTTGAGAAATTGCGGCCGCCATTGTTGTGTACTGCTGTTTGCCTCTCGTCGGACTTTTTAGACGAGTAGACCGGTAAGAGGCGTGTCCGCTCAGATTCTGAGCGCAACGCACGTCCGGCCCACAGATAGCAGGGCTTTGGCCCAGAAGTTCCTTCGCCGCTCCCGTTTGTATGCGAGGCGAAAAACTTCTGGGAACTCAGATTAACATATAAGAGACAGACAGATATACACACTACTATACAGAATGTCGTACAATCAGCTTACAGGTTACTGGTATGAAGAGTGAAAAAAATATATACAAAAGAAGAAAATGAAAAAGGGGCGGGGGGGGGTAGGGGGGGTAGGTTAAGACTTAGACAGGGGCCATTTTCGAATTGCAGCCTCCTGAAGGTGTATCTTTAGGGCAGTTTTGAAAGTGAGTAGGGTTTTACGAGCTCCTTTACTCCTTTTGGTAGGGCATTCCACATTTTTGATGAATAGCATGAGAACGAGTTCATTCCCTTAGTTGAGCCAAATCTGGGTTGAACATGATTTGTGGAGCTGCCTCTGGTGTTATGATCGTGGACTTCATTAACATTTTGGAAGTATTTTGACAAATACAGGGGGATCCCAATGTTGTGGTGTATCTTGAAGACCAGGCCCATAGCAAGTTGCTGTACTCTGTCCTCAACCCTAAGCCATCCAATCCTAGCAAAATGAGCAGGGGTTAGATGGGTTTTGTGATTGAGGCCAAGAAGTAGCCTTACAAGTGTGTTTTGGGATGTTTGGAGCCTTGTTTTTAAGGCCTTGGAGGTGTTGTGATACCATGAAGTGCATGCATAATCATAATAACCTTGTATGAGGGCCCCTGCCAGAATTTTCAGAGTATTCTTACTGACTAGACGATCAATCCTCCACAAATAGCATGTTTTTTGGTTGACCTTTTTGATCGCTCTTTCGGCGTTTTTGTTACCGGAGAGGTTTGCCTCCAAGATGGAACCCAGGTAGGTAATTTCCTCCTTTCTTGTGATAACATCATCACCCACTTTGATCGTGAAACTCTCAGCCTTGCTAAGGTTAGGACTGGACCCAAAGAGGATGGATTCAGTTTTACCCAGGTGTAATGAAAGTTTGTTGTCGGAGAGCCAGATGTAGATCTTGTTGAGTTCAGAGCTGAGAGTTTTCTCAACCTGCAGCCTGTCCCTGTCCGAGACTAGCTGGGCCGAGTCATCTGCGAACAGGAACAGTTTGCAGACGCAGGCTGAAGACATATCATTCACATATATCAGGAACAGTAAAGGTTCTAGTATACTTCCTTGAGGAACACCACAAGTCACTGGGAGGGGAGGCGACTGGGTGCCGTTTACTTCCACCACTTGCTCCCTTCCTTCCAGGTAGGATCTCATCCAGTTCACCGACGTATCATCAAAACCTATTGCTTTGAGCTTGTTGATCATAATTGGGTGATTAACGGTGTCAAAGGCCTTCTGGAGGTCCAGCATGACCATGCCGCAATACTTGCCCTTGTCGACATCTTGTTTGATAGATTCGTTCAAATAGAGAAGGCATTTGTCAGTGGAGTGGTTTGTTCTGAAACCAGATTGGAATTTGTAGATTAGATTTTTCTCGGCAAGATACTTATCGACCTGTTTATAGACTATTTTTTCCATGACTTTCGAGATGGAGCTAAGAATAGAAATAGGGCGGTAGTTGCCAGGGTCTAATTGGTTTCCTTTTTTGTACAGAGGGGTCACCCTTGCTTTTTTTTAATCGTTAGGGACCCGTCCCTGTATGATGGAGAGGTTTATTATGTGGGTAATGATTGGAGCAATGGAGGCGGCTGAGTCTTTTAGAAATTTGGAGGGGATATTGTCGAGGCCTGTGGCTCTGTGTTGGTGAAGTGCACTCAATTTTTTAAACACCTCTTCTGTTGTCACAGGGGAGAGTTTAAAATCATCTTTGCGTACACCCTGTTTTTCGTAAAATGAGTCAACATACTCTTCACCATATCTCCCAGAGTGAGGGGGTAGTTTTTCAACCAAATCTGAGGCTACGTCGTGAAGAATATGTTGAGGATTTTACTCACTTCACGTTTGGTTGTAGTGAGAGTGTCATTCACCTTGAGGTTTATGTTTGTAAACCTGGTTTTCAATTTCTTGCTGCAGCCTAGTAGGTTGTTGAATAGCTTCCAAAGCTCTCGTGGTTTGCTTTGATTTTCCTCAATTTTGTCATCGTGGTAGCTTTTTTCTGCTAACAGGAGCATGCCATTAACCTTGTTTCTTTGTATGTTTGTTCATGTATTGTGAACTTGTCGATCTGCAGGGATTTCCCTGCAGGAAAATTGTTGCTCCTAAAGAAAGAATACTAACAGATGTTTGCGTGCAGTCAGTATTAAATGTATATTGCTCTCAAATTGATAATGCCAATTGAATGCAATGTGAGCAACACAACATAACTATTGCCTTCACAGTAGCCTCGCTAGCCAGACTGTTGTTCAAATGCTTCTGTCTGGAGATTTTGGAATAGTTGTCTGGTAGCAGACTACCTTCACCCGAGAATTGTCTGTCTAATTGTCTGTCCTGGGCTTTCAAACTATTAGGTGAGTTCCACATTGACTACCTCACGGTCCTCACACAATATTCACAATTCTGGCGTCTGACTGTATAGGACCACGGGTGCAATGCTCACTGGACGGCCTTGCACGCCGTGCCGGAACTTATTTGACCAGGAGCGCACGCAGGCACATGCATAGATTTAAAACTACTTTAAATTCGCACCTCAACAAAGTTTTCAAAGGTTCCCGACTCACACCTAGCGAATTAACATAGGAATAAGCCTAGATGCATAGGCCTATCAATTGTCCATTGTGTGACTTGCAGTGTAGGTGTAAAGCGACGTGCGCGTCACGTCATTGAAATAGAGTGCAAGAACATACCAAATGAGCATTGCATGCCTGTATAGGACCACAATGGAAACAAGTCCCCAGGACTTTATTGTCACTTCAGGTTTATAGGTGTAAAACTGTGTTTTTTTTGCCAGCTCCATCATTTTTGTAATTTCCATAAAAAAAGAAAGGGAAGAAGAGAAGAACAAGGGGGGCAAGGGGTAAGAGGTAAGATAAGGTGCGTGAGCATAGCAACAGATATACTGTACATGATATGCTATGGACGTTAAGGTGCGAGGGGAAAAAAGTGCGTTGTACATTAAGGTGCAAATGTCAGCGCGCGTCAACCGCATAATCCACATAAGGTAACTGACACTTGTATAATCCGCAGGTAGGTCCATGAGGAAGAACGAAAACAGTCCAAGTCACTGTCCCTGGTATAATCCACAGGTACCTGTACTACCTGTAGGTCCAAGAGGAAGAGCAAAACAGCCTGACGAGAGATCATGCCTTGTTCAGCACAGCAGTCTGATGGTAG
This sequence comes from Gymnoscopelus braueri, assembly GCF_963280865.1. Taxonomy (NCBI): domain Eukaryota; kingdom Metazoa; phylum Chordata; class Actinopteri; order Myctophiformes; family Myctophidae; genus Gymnoscopelus; species Gymnoscopelus braueri. Next base: position 1,590,520 of record NC_137624.1, on the reverse strand, counting down.
CCGGCCTGGGTGGAAGCTATTCATGAACCTGGCTGGTGGTGTTGCCCTTGCTACTGCGGTAGGCCTATCCTTGGCCGTGCTGTTTACATTTTTGATTAATAAAGTGTTCAATCAATCAACCAATCAATCAATCAAAACCCTGCAAAAGAAACAGAGTGGAGAGAAAACTTGCAGTGTTACAAGAAAAAGTGTCACATGTGATAGGCTACCCAATGTATCATGGATAGTAGTTTTGACAATAAATAAGATAACTAAGATTGCAGCATATTGTATTCTGCAATATAATTTATATGTTTCTCCGTGCCCTGTAACCTGTTCTGCTGTAGGCCGTATACTGTATGCATGTGTGAATAAACTTTATCTGCTTTCATTTTGACACACTGTTTATTTATTTCAATGTAACGTATTTATACTGAAATACTATGCATTAGCATCATTGTAGCCTTGGACATCTGGACATCCATGCGCAAAGCCGGTACTTCTCCATACATGTACAAAAAGAAAAACATATAAAGTGCTGACCCTGTAGCCACGAATGTTAACTCAACATTAGGAACCTCAACCTGTGTGCACTGTATTAGCCTGTATTTTTCAATAGATACGTGTTTTAATCCCGTCTGTGTCTGATTCTGTCGGAAGTTCCCTGTATTCCTCAATGGGTGGTAGTGGCGGGGCGCATCAGGTGATAACCGGTATTACATTGGATGTACACAGGATGTAAACGAGGAAATACAACAGGATTCAGGCACAGACGGGATTAAAACACGTGTCTATTGAAAAATACAGACAATACAGTGCACACAGGTTCCGAATGTCGAGTTAACATCCGTGGTTACAGGGTCAGCACTTTATGTTTTTTTTTGTACATGTACGGAGAAGTATGGGCTTTGCGCGCCGATGTCCAGTGACTATAGGGGGTAGAGACCAAGACTATCATAGATACGAAAGCAAAAGTCAGACTCGATAAAGTACATCTATGATATGATCCAAGGCAAGCAGAATTGCTGAGTAATAACTCTGTCAATAGTAAAGATAAGACCTATGAATTGCAAACTGCTTATAAAGTATTTCAATCAATTCAATCAAAAAACCTTGATCCTAGGATCAAGACTAAAAAAGAAATCCCTGGGTATAGTAGGCCACCATGACATGTATGTATCATTGAAAATTATAAGAACATCAATTTCCATTTCTTTATGAGCAAATACAATAATATCACACAACTGTCACTAACCTCAATGTGTTCCGCTGTATGTCCACTAGATGTCCTCAGTGGTACAGACAACCTGGGGCACAGACAGCTTCAGTAAAAGCACATAACATGTCATGACACCTTGAGAACAGTTATTAAAGACTTATTTTAACAAAAATAGGATATGCCAAACTATGCCAAAAATGTTTCATTTATTCCACCTTACTCTTTGTGTTCCGTTGCTTAAACCAGTGGTTCTCAAAGTGGGGTCCAAGGACCCCCAGAGGTCCTTAAGGGGGTTCCAGGGGGTTCCCAGCTAAATTTCTTGATAGCATGCCATATGTTTTACCAGTGTTTTATAGTTCAGCTGTTCAAAAATAACACATCACAGCACGTCGGTTCATGGTGCGTTGTCTGTCTAAACAACATGGTATCTAAATCACATTCTTAACATTTGTGATTGAACAGCAAATCTAAGAATCAAAAAACATGCGAACAAATGACAATGATAATGTTTGCATAGTATCTTGGTCAGTCGCTAGCATCAATCGAGGCAGAAAGTAGGAAGGGGTACAGGGAGCTTTTCTCCAATGTGCTTTACAATGTATTTCACATTCACCTATTCACACACACATTCACACACTGATGTTGGAGGAAACCATGCAAGGCACCAACCTGCTCATCGGGAGCAGTTAGTGGTTCAGTGTCTTGCTCAAGGACACTTCCGACACGCAGCCAGGAGGAGACAGGGATCAAACCTGGAGCCTCGGATTTGAAGATGGCCGCTCTACGTATCTCCTGGGCCAAAGTGCTAGGGCGTGAGGTACGTGGAGTCTGAAGAGATGAGTGCTAGGGGGTGAGGTGGAGTCTGAAGAGGTGAGTGCTAGGGGGTGAGGTGGAGTCTGAAGAGGTGAGTGATAGGGGTGAGGTGGAGTCTGAAGAGGTGAGTGATAGGGGGTGAGGTGGAGTCTGAAGAGATGAGTGCCTGGGGGTGAGGTGGAGTCTGAAGAGGTGAGTGATAGGGGGTGAGGTGGAGTCTGAAGAGGTGAGTGATAGGGGGTGAGGTGGAGTCTGAAGAGGTCCAATCCACTTTATTTATAGAGCATGTCTAAAACACTGTTGAACTTTGGTTCAACAGTGGTGAACCAACAGTGTTGAACCAAAGTGCTGTACACTCAGTAACAAAAATATACTAAAATACCAAGAGCAAAAACAATACACAACTAGAAAAAGTGCTCCTCGGAGGTCTTTCACGGCAATCAGACACTGCATTCATGATTTGAGGCATTTTGTTCCAAAAATGTGTTTTGCTAAATTAGACCTGCTGGTGGCGCTATAACAGGCCAATGTGAAAAGGGTGGCATTTCTTCCTTGGTCTAGTGGGAATGTGCGTGTGAAAATTCACGGAAATCGCAAGCTGCGTGCATAGTTTGAGGCTTTTTGTTCAAAACGGACCAATCCTGCAAACTTTGGAAGCCAACCATAGGCAATGAGGATGGAATATGGGAAATCGGACAGATTTGTGTTGATCACATGACTATAGAGTTACTGTGTACCGATTTGCATGACGTTTGGATAAAATCTGTAGGAGTAATGTAAAAAAAAAAGGGTTTTGCACAAATCGGCCTCCTGGTGGCGCTATAACAGGCCCATGTGAAAAAATTGGGGCAGAGGTTCTGAATTGGCATCCAGGGAGTGTGTGTGCACAGTTTCGGAGCGACCGGGCCAACGGTGCCAGAGATTAGCTGCTAACACACAGACAGGACACACGGACGGACGGACGGACGGACGGACGGACAGGGGCGAAAACATACTCTCTCGCCATGCCTTTCGGCCTGGCGGAGACAATAAACAGAGGGGGAAAAAAGCACATAGGGTGCAACATATAGACACAATGCCTAGTGGAAATAGCATCTCTCGGTCTGAATCTGAATCATCGAACGCCAAGGAGTTCAAGTGAGTTTTCAAACTCTAACATGGGGCGGAAGATCGTTCAACAGTTTGGGCGCTACAGCGGAAAATGTTTACATGTTTACAGCTGTGTTGGTGGGACCTTAAGAAGTGACTGGTCGGTAGACCTCAAGACCGTTGTTATTGGAGTTAGAAGCTCACATAATGTACAATGGTACCAACCCATTTAAATACTTGAAAACAAACATTAAAATCTTAAACTGAATCCTGTAACAAACAGGGAGCCAGTGTAGGGAGGCAAGAATCGGGGAGATGTGATCATACTTCCGTGCCCCTGTTAAGAGGCGAGGTGAGTGCTATATTTTCAGAAACCCTATTTCTGAAAATATTTATATAAATTATGTTAAGCCTGGAACCAAGTCATCCAGGTTCCTGGTGAATCATGACCATAACACATTTGATTGTTGAGTGTCAAAAAATATTTGAATATTGAATTATATTATATACCATATTTATAAATACCCTTTTTTTTGCAGTTTTCTATCTGTGGCACCACAAAATGGCCGACACTGCTATGCCCTATTAGGTAGATCTCACACTTCACATGTGGCTGCTGCACTCTATGACATCACTCATCTATGATGTATGACTACATATTTGGACAGGGTTTCAGCTGACCGCCATTCACTTATCCTCCTATAATTTGACAAACCTCTGTAGTGGTGCGTGGTGTAGTGGTGAGGCCAAAATTGGTTCTGCCCGTTTCTCCTCAGTGGCTGGAGCAATTGATCTGAATTTGCACACAGCCATTGACCATTACCACCTAACAGCGAAGCCCGTTTTCCGATTACACAAAATCTCAGCTGTTTATTAGCGTTTTTGTGTTCGCTGGCTCCCGGGTTGCCAGATCATGTACGCATATCCCCCCACGGGTATGGTCTAGTATGGTTAATTACTAAAGTTTGACATTTCAGATAGTTATATGTGCAACTAATGCATGGAGGTATTTCTTTGGCTTACTGGCAGTCATTCCATGATCATTCCAGCGGTCAGTGGTGGAAAAAGTACTCACATATTTTACTTAAGGTAAAAGTATCTAGAGGTAACGTACAAAATGCGCACAGAAGGGGTATTAGGTAAGTATATTACTTCGAAGATAAGAAAACTGGGGTTACATACGTAACCTCTAGTTATTCTGTCTCTTCTTCGTAATATACTTACTTATGGGACACATAAACTCCCCTGGAGCTAAGTCCCTTGACCCTACCCATCCGCACGCCCTTGGCCCCAGGTCCCGCCCCTCAGGCGAGACCCCAGCCTCACGGGCGTCCCGGCCCACCGGGCCAGGATGCGGAGAAGGTACCCGAAGGTAAGGCCCTGACAGACCACACGGTCTAAATGGACAGACACAAGTCTACCCCATATTGATATGAGAACCAGGGCCTCCTCTCCCCCGGACCCCAGCCTAGCTGGTTCAGGGGAGGCTTAAGAGGAAGAACAAGCAGGAAGAGAGGCATGCCCCTAGGCTTGCACAGTACTCTCCTGACTTGGACCAACCGCTACATCCAAGACCGTGTGCGCCATCGCAGATGCCACCACGTCCAGGCTGTAGCAGGCCGCAAGGCCTAAACAGAAGATCAAGCAGGAAGAGAGGCATGCCCCTAGGCTTGTACAGCACTCCCCTGGCTTGACCCAGCAGCTACACCCAAGACCGTGTGCGCCATCGCAGATGCCACGTCCAGGCTGTAGAAGGCCGCAAAGGTCGAAGGAGACGACCAGTTTGCCGCCGAGCATATCTCCTGCATCGACACCCCCTTGTGAAGGGCCCAAGATGCAGCTACACCCCGAGTAGAGTGAGCCCTCAGTCCCACCGGGACTACAGATCCACTACTCACATAGGCCAATCTGATCGCTTCCACGATCCATTTGGACAAGGTCGGTCTAGCCACCGCCTTCCTCTGACCAGACCGGCCAAAAGAGACGAACAGCTGAGGCGACCCACGGCCGGCCGCCGTCTTCTGACAGTAAAGCTTCAGCGCTCGTACTGGACAGAGACAGTACAACCGCCTATCTTCCACCGACGTGAACGGCGGTGGATGGAAGGCCACCAACTCAACCGGGGCCCTAGCCACCAAGCCAGTCTTAGACACAAACGCCAAGTTGGGTTTAAGCAAAACCCTCTTGCCGTCGTCTGAGAACCACATGCACTCCGGGCTCACCGAGAGCGCCTGCATGTCACTGACTCGTTTGGCTGTACACAGGGCCACCAGGAGGACCGTCTTGAGACTCACGATCCTCAGATCTGCAGACTCAAAAGGCTCAAAGGGAGGACGGCAGAGTGCGTCCAGCACCACCGCAAGGTCCCACTTTGGGAACAGAGGCCTGTTAACAGGTCTGGCCCGCCTAGCACCGTTCATAAAATGGCGCACCAGCGGAAGAAGACCCACCGTCTTGCCATCGAACCCCTCGTGACAAGCGGAAATGGCCGCCAGGTACACCTTGATGGTGGAGAAGGCCAAATCCTGATTCAACCTGTCTTGCAGGAAAACCAGGATGCTGCCCACAGGTGCCTGGAAAGCCACCACTGACGGTGACTGCTCCAAGCAACAGGACACAAACATGTCCCACCTGACGTCATACGCCAGTCTCGTGGAAACGGCCCTAGCCCCCTGTATGGTAGCCACCACATCAGGAGGCAACCCCTGCGAGTTCAGGCTCGCCCTTTCACGGGCCAGACCCACAGGTCCAGTTCCTGGGGGTTCTCGTGGAACACCTCGTTCCCTCCCTGTCTCAGCAGGTCTCTGAGCAGAGGGAGAAAAGGCGGAAAAGCATACAGTAGTACGTTCGGCCACCTGTGTGCCAAGGCGTCTACTCCCAGGGAGATGTCCCTGTTCCCCATCGAGAAGAACCGAGAGCATTTCGCGTTCTCTCTGGATGCAAACAAGTCGACCTGAGCCCGGCCGAACCCGGCCCAAATCAGGTCTGCAACCTGCGGGTGGAGTGACCACTCCCCGTACCGAAGCCCACCTCTGGACAGCAGGTCCGCCCCGCTGTTGAAGAGGCCCGGTACATGAGAGGCGTGTATCGACACCAGGCGCGAGTCGCACCACAGCGTCAGGTTGCGAGCCAGCTTGTCCAACACAAGGGAACCCAAGCCTCCTTGTTTGTTGACATAACACATCGTTGTGGTGTTGTCCGTTCTGACCAGGACATGACACCCCAGGATGCGGCTCTGGAAATGCTTGAGAGCGAGGAAGACAGCTAGCAACTCCAGGTAATTGATGTGGGCCTCCTTCAGAACGGAGTCCTACGTCCCCCTGGCCGAGTAGTCCTCGTGGACCGCTCCCCAGCCTGAAAGGCTGGCGTCCGTGGTAATGACCTTCCGAGATACCACAGCGCCTATTCTGACCCCCTCGGACAGAAAAGTCGCTTGTGACCATGGTCGGAGTGTCTCGCATCGTGGTGACACTACCACCTTCCGAGAACCCAGGGTGTGTGGGACCCCCAGGGCCCGCATCAACCTCTGAAAAGGTCTCATGTGGAGTCTGCCCAACCGGACCAGGTGTATGGCCGAAGCCATGAGACCTGCTGCTTGCATGCAAGTTCTGTACGTGAGTCGGGCATGAGCTTTAGCTGCGGCCTAGCCTGCTAAAAGCCTTCAAGCTAGCTAGAAGCCACGGTCTGAAAACGGAGAGGATAGGAAAGAAAGGAATAAAACGTATGAAATAAACGCGGGAGCGTTAATTTAACGAAACTGTACTCGAAACGCCCGTAGAGTAACACAGGGTGTCCTCGCTTTGGGGTAAGCTGGATTTCGAGTTGAAGATCCTCCGTAGTTGTGTCTTAGCTCGTGCGCATTCGCAGTGCAGAGTGAAGTAAGAGGGCGTGTACCAGTTACTCGAGGGGTGACTACCGGTGTCGCGTAACATGAACCTATCCAATAAGAATTGTCGCGGGAGTCCATGTGTGTTGCTCTGTGCATCGCCAGGGGGCGATGTTATCCCATAAGTAAGTATATTACGAAGAAGAGACAGAATAACAATACTGCAATGAAATACTTTGTTACAAGTAAAAGTCCGGAATTCAAAATGTACTTGAGTAAAAGTACAAAAGTATTGGTACTCATTATGCAGAAGGTCCCATTTCAGTGTATGAAATGTTAAAAACGCGTTGCATCGCGACACGTTGTGAGCTTGTAGATCGGCTATTTTCAAATAGCCAATGTTTAAGGGCTGAAGTTGTGTGTATGTTTTGTAAGCTAAATCTACAAAGTAACTAGTAACTAAAGTGGCCAATAATAGTAATGGAGTAAAAGTACAATATTTACCTCTGAGATATAGTGAAGTAAAAGTATTGGAAATTGGAAATAAGTAAAGTACAAATACCTCAAAATGCAGTACAGTACTTGAGTACATGTACTTAGTTACTTTCCACCACTGCCAGCGGTTCACGACATTAGCCCCCGGATGGGCAGACAGGCAGACAGACAGACAGACAGACAGACAGACAGACAGACAGACAGACAGACAGACAGACAGACAGACAAAGTCCCATTTGTAGATCTTGCCTAGAGCCACGCTGTAAAAAAGAGGTCTAGTAAGATGTAAGGATAATGCTACTGTACTTTGGCATTCTGTACGATGATGACTACTAGCCTGGGGAATGAGAGGGAAATAAACACTTTGTCTGTTTAACTGGTGGTCACATGCCTCTCATAACAAATTAAACATGCAGGGCAACAGTATACGTTTGAATGCTGAAATACAAATGTGGAAAAAAATGTAATCATGTGATAAATTGGCATTCTCATAAACAATAAATATGTTTTAAAAAATGTTGGAAATGGTTGTTTGAACAACTAAATATAATCATAAAGTTTGAAGACGTTTTGAGTGAAAGAAAATCCAGTAGAGAGGCTTCTCTACTGTTATAGCTGGTTTTGAATACTAGACGCTTGCAACGTTCATTAAAAGGTTATGTACAACAAACAGCTTTGTCCACCTGCAATGTCCATATAATTATATTTGAAAAAATAAACGGATATTGTTGTCCAGATATGGACTATTATGTAAATATCAGATTGTGTCTGTTGTCTGTTGCCCTGCCTTTAATGCTAGGGGTTCTCGGCTATGTTTCTCTCCTTTGGATAGAAGCCTTTTCTTTTCTGCCCTACAGTTGTTGCTGGTGCTCCCTCCTCTCCCTGCAGGACTCATACACTGTCGGGTGTTTGAGAAGAGCTAAAAGGATTCTGAAGGACAAACACCACCCTTGCAAATTACTTTTTTTTGTTTCATACTTTAATGTTTATAAACTTTTTAAAACGTTGTAGTGGAAAAGTCCATGGAGGAGCGGCTGACGGTCAGGGAGAATCCTGTGAGGATAGCTAACGCTGCTTCTCGAATGCAGGACGCCGCCTTGTCCATCTCTTCCTCCGTCTGTTGGATGGTGACGGCTACTCGGATGCTCGGCGGGGGTAGGAAGTGCTCCTCCTTGTCTAGGTAACGAGCGACACAGAGAGCCACTCGTCTCTCCAGACAATAAGCGACGATTCTGCTAAGTGTCTTCACATCGCTGTCCCTGCAGACCGAGCTTTTCTCTAGTTGGAGGTGAAACGCCGGAGCGAAGGCTACTCCTACAACCAGGAGCCCTGGGATTCCCTGTAACGCCTTGTGTAAGTGTTGGCACTTTGTCCTCAAGACAGAGAAGATGTCTGGGTCTTCTTCCATGGTGTTCAGGGCCTCTATGGTGGCGGAAGCCAGCATGGGAGGCAGGGAGGCGGAGAAACAGTAGCCCTGCCCTGATAAGCGCTGGTGGTCGATCACAAATGAGCGGCCGCAGCAGAAGCCACCGATGGATGCCACAGCGTTCTCCATGTTGGCGCAGATGAGATCGATGTCGTCGATGTTGACTCCAAAGTGCTCCGTTACGCCTCTGCCGCTTTCTCCCAAGACGCCAAAGGACATGGTCTCCTCCACGAAAATACGAACTTTATACTTGTATTTCAACCTCACCAGGTCTGGTAGAGGGCAAACATCTGCGGTGTTCACATACAAACCCTCCACCACGATGAATCTCCTGGACAATCTGGCCTTACGAGGGTTTTTCTGGTCTTCCTCTTCTTGTTCCTTCAAGAGTCTCTCCAGGTCTTCCATGTTGTTGTGTTTGAAGTATTTGATGAAGCTGCGTGAGGCTTGCAGTCCCTTCTGGATGGAAAAGCATGCTGCCTCGTCTACAAAGACCACGTCCCCCCTCTTGGAGTAAGCGGGTATTGCACTAGTGATGGTTGCAAAGCCACAGGAGTAGATGATGGCCTCTTCTGTTCTCATGAACTTGGCTAAACGGTTCTCCAGCTCCAGGTGGACATCAAACGTTCCGTAGAAGCCTCTAGGACCACAGGCGCCAACGCCGTATTTCCTGACAGATGCTAGCGCCTTCTGCTTCACTCGCTCGTTGTCAAGGAGACCCAAGAAGTTGAGGGACGCAAAGTTAATGCACTCCTTTCCATTTATTATGATTGTGTGACTGGGCGGGCCGGTGACAGTATTGTACTTCAGATGGGGTTGGTCTTTGAACACGGAGGGTACAAGGGGCTCGGGGTGCCATTCTTCAATCAGATCATTCTCTACCTTTTCAGTCAGTTGATAGGTCCCCTGAAGTTTACACGTCAAGGCTTTGAGAAGTGAAACCAGAAAATCCATAACATGAAGATACGCTTCAAGGGCAAGTGATATATTCAATAAACAATGTCCACAAGACCTGACTGCCGTCTGCTGTATTTAAGGCTTCTGTCTTATGTACAGAAGACTGACCAGAGCTCTGGTCTGACGTCACACAAACAACACAAACACTTTGCCTAACAATGCCAATTTGCACAGCTGTGTGCTGAATCTGTATGCACACTGCACGCTGCCTGGCACCGTGAGAAATATTTATAGGTTGAATTAATTTCACAGTCTTCCCTCCGTCTGTGATTTGAGCTGATCTTTAAAACGTTTTTTTCTTTTTCTGCCCATACTTCTGTCTTGAATTGAATCATTTCCACTGAGACATCCAGTCCGTACAGTTTATTTCTTAACCTAAATACAATGTTGTTTAGTGTAAGTGGCAAGAACGGGTGCTAACAAACCGACACCTACCGCTTTTCTCATTCTGGATTTCCTCCTTTGTGTGGATTGTACCCTTATGAGAACTACTTTTCCTTTGTGGATCTACTGTACCATGTGAATTGTTATCTGTGAAGTTTCTGCCTTATGCGGCTACCTTCTTATGTGCTGTTACCTTCTTATGTGCCGTTATGTTTTGCACCTCATCTAACCTCATGTACATACCTGCTGCTTATTATGCTATGTGTATGTAGATATCTTTTATTTAAAAGATTCTCCTTGCTCTCCCTCTCTCTGCCCCTCCTTTTTTCTTTCTTTCCTAGAAAACAACAAAATGATGCTTGCATGAAAACCCACGTTTCACCCACTGATTTACACCTATAAACCTGTAATGTGACAATAAAACTGATTCTGATTCTGATTTTTGCATGGTCATCCATATATAGTTCCAACATCAATCCAGAATGGTGGTCATGATGTTTACTGATATGTGGTTATCAGAGGCAGGACGATCTGGTCCCAGTTATGGTCCCAGCGTGGCCCTCTGTTGGTGCGGAGGTTGCTCCTCAACCTGCCCAGTGAGCCCTCTGTGCTGGGGAAGTCAGACAAGAGGGACTTCAGATGCTGAGACAGTTCCTGGAAGTCTTTGAAGACCAGTCCATTCTTCTTGTCCTCTACCAGCTCGTGTAAACAGTTGAAGTGGATGGCACAGACAGGCAGGCAGCAGCCAAACATGTCCACCACCTTCATGGGCAAATCCAGACCACTGGAGGACTTGTGGAGACAGACACCAAGGTTAGCTGACCCCAACAGGACAGGGTAGTCCTCTGCCTCCAGCCAGGGAGTACAGATCTTCACATGCTCAATGTTTAGAGCCTCTATCAGCTTCCTGTAATAGTCCTTCTGCTGACCTTTCCCAGTGATAACACACATCAAAGATGGCAGGGAGGTTCCGTTTCTAATAAAGCCATCATACTCTTCCAGGGCCTTCAGAAGAATGGAGAAATCTTCATCCTCCGTCCAACTGGTGCTGCTGAGCAAGAGCGTCGGTCGGTTTGAGCTCAGGGTCACGGTGCCGTCTGCAAGGTCGCGACATGTGAAGGCAGTCCTCTCCACCTTCTCCTCTTCCACGCACCTCACACCGCTAGGCTGGAACTGAGGATAGGTGATAGGTTCTTGATCGTTATCTTAAACCCCCTTGCTGTTGATCACACACAGATAAAGAAGACACGTGACACACGAGATCTCTTTTACTCGACGAGGATTGTGACCACCATGTAACTCACTTCACAAGGTCCAAAATCACAATGGCGCACTCCCCTCCGTCCAAGCACTTTATTAGAAAAGGGGAGGGGACAGAGGAGTACAGAGGAGTGGAAACTTACTAACTGATAAGGACTGTCAGACATATTACACATTGGATTAATACATTGTAGGATATTCAATTAAATGAATACAATCAAAGAAAGAACTTATATACACATTATATATCTTTATAGCTGCATCTAAATGCTGTAAACCGATCCTGTCATTTCCTGCTTTTGTTCATTTAATTAATACTCCTAAAAACATCAATCACATTTTTCTTGCTTTCACATTTTCAAAATGGATATCATACCAGGATTTTTATTAATCAAACCAACAACTCAACCATCTGCCTCTTCGCTTCCAGTGGCCTTGGGACTACTTTCTATGTCACTCTCAAATAGGGCTCGAAGAGAATACACACTCTCGTGTGGAGTGGAGCACTTGGGACAAATATCGTCATCAGTCTAAGACAACGCCGCATGTCTGCACGACCTTTTCATTGACCATACACTAATGGTCTTGCTTTGCGTCACTAACATTCTTGGAATTAATGTCATCTGAAATAAAAAAAACACCACATGTCCTTTTTATCAGAAACGCAGACCCCTCCACTCGCAGCAGTCAAAAGGTCAAGAGTCCATCTATTCTGGACGGCCATTAACGACGCTGACTCAAACTCACGGTTTTGGGCCTCTTCAAATTGTCATTGTAGCATTGAGGAACAGGCTACGTCTATAGTTAATTGTCTCTACACGTAACATAAGCTTTCCCACTCCAAGATGGGGAAAGAGAGACAAACCAACCTTATTGGCACGGGATTACCAGTGAGATTGTATTTTTCTTACAACCTCCAATTCTTAGTTGATCTAAACAAACACGGGGGAGTCAGCATTAATGTCTGTTGACAAGTGTGTTCGTTGATCTGACCCTTCTTCACAGAGCCAGCGTGGACATAACAAAGGTTAGGCTTCCGAGTGACATACAGGCTTAACAGTGCTATTTAGGGCGTATTTCAACTGATGGTACTGTTTACACGGCAAATAGCTGCTGTTAGTTCAAAGTCATTTTCTCCCAAGGCTCACCAGCGATATTGGATTTCGAGGCATGTCACTTCTCATGACCAGTTGTGTGAAACAGATATATTTATATGTGTGCAACCATAAACATTCACATTTTAGTCTTAGCGATTTGATTAGCGTAAAAATATACCCAGCATTTAGATTTAGACGGTGAGAAACATTTTCGTCACACTCCTCGATTTACGAGTAACTTTAATAATACAAATATATAATACACTCATAGAAATTAAAAAACTCACAAAAATACCAGGGGTGCAATTCTAGGTGTAATAGGAATGGGGAAGGGGATCTATTCTAATGGGAGTCTTCTCCAGGTTTGGGTCTGACCGTAGCGCTATCAGCTCGGCCCCACCCGCTGCTGGCTTTAGCACTCCTATTACTTAAATGTCTGATAATGTTCGCACCAATTTATAGTGGCCTTTTGTGGATCCAAATAACACGTTTCACAGCAATTGTGTTGGTGACCAGGACTCGGAACGGACCCTCTCAGCGCAGAGTTGGTCCTGGTCCTGTCGCTTGATGATCTTTATCACGGCATGCAGATCACCAGTGCTTCAGTTCCTGTAGGGAGAGAGAAAAGACTAGACAGATAATTTGCACTTTGGACTATTTTCATGTAAAGCTCCACTAATGTGATGCATTATGGCTATGGCCGTTTTGACACATCTGTACTTCAATCTAGTTTTACAGTATCATCACTTTTCAATAAGTGGAAATAATAGTCTTACATATGGCCTTTCGTTACCTTTTCATTGTCTAAAAACATGTACAAAACTGTTTAGCATAATTTTGAAAATTATAAGTGTGAAAATGCTGCTTAATTATATATTATATGTGTACCATCCCTCCTGTTTGAGATATGACCTATGGTCATGACTCAACTTCAGATCCTAAGTGTGAAATGGTCTGTGTCACTGGTGGCAGACATAACAAATAAAAACTCTCAATGTGAAGCGCGACTAGGTTCCTTTTTATCTTATCTACATAAGCGTTTCCCAGGCGTAAAAGTGCCTCTGCTAGTCTACTGTGCAGCAAAAAATAAACAAAGTAGAAAATGCATCTTGGCTATTATTGTAGAGTCAGACATTTAACATCGATGCCCTTAGCGGCCTTGGGGTTCAAAAATACCACAACGAACTTTAGTGAGATGAGGTTGAGTACATATCAAAAATTTACACAGGTTCCAGGTCTTAATGGGTTAAGAGACATTTGGAGTAAAACCTAGAGGCCTTCACTTAGCACCTTACTCTTTCAACAAGACATAAATCATTTAAAAAAACTTCTTTAACTTCAGCACTTTGGATAAAGGACTTAGTATAATCAGGAAGGGCCAACACAGAGACCAAAATGTGCATCATCTGTCTTAACTTAACAAAAACGTCTTCTGCTTACGCAATTCAAACTATATGGGGCATACTGCAAGGAGCTCTCTCTTATTCTTGGGTTTTGGTGCTTGTATCTAAGCTGCTCTTCTATCTGAATGTAAACAGTGGCCTGCTACTCTTCCCCCATACTTTCACATGTGGGAGATTCTACTACTAAATCAACACAAGAGATAACGTGAGACGAAACCTGACAACGTGGCCTTAACATTTAGCTATTTCCCTTGAGAAAATGGCTGGACTATTAACAAACTCTTGCTGATACTTGACTTCACTGACACACACACGCACACGCATGCACGCACACACACACAGAGGCAGGCTCACTGGAGCGTACACACACACACTCTCCAGTACTCAGTCTCTGTCTCTCTGTCTCTCTTTCTCTCACGCACACATGTGAACACACACACACATTCTTTTCGGTACATGAACCTACACACATGCACGTATACAAGCACACACGCACGTCATAACCCATTTGTTCACACTACTTTTGCTACCCTTCACACTTTACATATAGTACATATGTATTACACCCAAACACCACATTCACTTACAATTCATGTACACTAACACCTGAACACACATGCACACTCTCTCTCTTCCTCTTCTCTCTCACTCTCATTTAAACATCACTCCTTACATGTCGTTGTGCACCACGACATGGAATTTTGAAATGTTTAAATGATTACTGCATCTATTTGGGGCATTCATACAGATCACAAAAATGCACATTCCACTCTCTCATTCACACATCTTTTAGACAAAACAAAACGTTTTCTTCTTACTACAATCTCTCTCTTTGTAGCTGTCGCTCTGATGCGCACAGCCTCCTAGCTTCTTCTCTTTCTCTCTTCTCTAATCATCCCAGCCAGACATATTGCATGACTCGCAAAGAGCCAGTCCGAAGAGAAGATGGCCCTTACGACCACATATACAACATGAGTTGGGGGCCCTTGGTTGGCCTTTCTCTTTCCTCGTATCATCCCATCCATGTACTGTTGTGCTTGATATACAATCAGCCACAAAATGGCCTAAACGACCACACCTAAAACATGATCTGGGGGCCCTTGTTTGGCCTTTCTTCTTGCCCTGCTTTGGCTTATTTCCTTCGTTGGTAACATCGACTACAATCACTTGTTTCCCAGGATCTTCTTTTTCCTTCTCCATATTAGCAGTCAATTACTATTATGTGGGTGAACTTAAATATGTGTGGTTATTATAATGTTCTGTTCAATGTGTAGAAATTATTTTATTCACTGTAAAGATCTTGTTCTTATCCTAACTAAGTGTACAGTATTTCAAACTTTATCTAGGCACTGCTGTATACTGGCCAAAAACTGTATCACACCCAAATTCACCACGTCCACCACGTGTAGACGTGCCCCAGGGAATCACGCACTTATCACTCACTTATCACATCCAAACCATACACCGTACACCCCTGAGATTGTTATGGGGGTTATACTAGATATATAGAATAAATATAGACAAAGCAGTTTACACGACTAGATTTCCCCGGAGGGGGCTGTCAGACCCACTGGCTTTCAACCACCGTGACAAACACACACTCAACTTGTACCAGTATACTCTTGCAGCTAATAAAATGCAGTGGCTTTCGCCACTACAACACAACTATAACTGTAGTTGCTTATCTATGCACAACTACAACACACTTGTCAATATTACACCTAAGTAATAACAACAATATGTCCACACAAGGACCACACTTGTCAATATTACACCTAAGTAATAACAACAATATGTCCACACAAGGACCACACTTGTCAATATTACACCTAAGTAATAACAACAATATGTCCACACCAGGACCACTTACATGTTTCTTATAGGCGTGTGATCACGTTCAGATTTCGGCAGTCGTTCGTCGAAGAGAAGATTTCGGACTGGTGAACACCGGCCTGGCGCGACTTTACACCCCAGGGCTTGCAGGACCCTCTCAGATCTCTGGCTATCGATAGACTTGCGATGCGTCCTCTTCTCCTCTTCCAAAAACGACGTAGAAATCCGACACGAAGGACCAGTGAAATGATAGGTTCTTGATCGTTATCTTAAACCCCCTTGCTGTTGATCACACACAGATAAAGAAGACACGTGACACACGAGATCTCTTTTACTCGACGAGGATTGTGACCACCATGTAACTCACTTCACAAGGTCCAAAATCACAATGGCGCACTCCCCTCCGTCCAAGCACTTTATTAGAAAAGGGGAGGGGACAGAGGAGTACAGAGGAGTGGAAACTTACTAACTGATAAGGACTGTCAGACATATTACACATTGGATTAATACATTGTAGGATATTCAATTAAATGAATACAATCAAAGAAAGAACTTATATACACATTATATATCTTTATAGCTGCATCTAA
>NC_137624.1:1424149-1569149 GCF_963280865.1 Gymnoscopelus braueri | reverse complement strand
GAAGCAAAGACGCCTTAGCTGAGGGAGAGACAAAGCTGGAACCCCCTAGCTGAGAGAGATGAAGCAGAGACCCCTTAGCTGAGAGAGATGAAGCAGAGACCCCTTAGCTGAGAGAGAGATGAAGCAGAGACCCCTTAGCTGAGAGAGAGATGAAGCAGGGACCCCCACTACATTTACTGAATAAAAGGCTTTGAAAGCTAGCCAATCATATTCAGCTTATTGTCTCATCAATGTCTGCTGTCCGTTGAGTGATTTAACAGTAGTAAGTATCACACAGGTTTTTTTTTATTTGAAGTGACTATGGGTTGAGAGTCGAGTTGTTCCGATACTGATACTAGTGTCGGAAAAGCTGCCGATATACTGCCTAAAATGCTGGCATCGGTATCGGCAAGTATGCCAGTCTATGCCATTCCGATTCCATGCAATTTTACTTGGAGCTGCACTTTAACTAATATTAATGGATTTTTTAAAATTCCTGTCAGTGGTTCTCAAACTTCTTTATTTAAAAAACCTCTCAGAGTGACAGACCTGTAAGGGTCTGTGAGATTAGCTTGGAAGTGACTATGGGTTGAGAGATTTGACACTAGCTTGGAAGTATTGCACAGGTTTTTCTTCATGTAGTTAGCTAAGATTAGCTGGTTAGCATCAGTGAGAGGCCAGCAGCAAGCTTCAACTACTGTAGACAAGAGTTTAGCTTGATTTATCCTTTGCTCGCCGAAAATAACATATATACCAGCGTTGCGATGCAACACATTGTCTGCTCTTTTCGTAGCTGATGTACCACTCACTACTAGCCAGGCACATGCTATTTGTTTTTAACTGTAGTTGAGCTGTGGAGATCAATGCAATCTAAGTTTTTGGCCAAATGGGGTCTGTTTAAGAAAATGCAATGAAGCACGTTTAGTGTAGTTATTACCTGGGAAAAATTACAACAACACAAGTTATGGAAAATGTGAATTGAATTTGAAGCATAGGGATGTGTGCAGTGGTGGACAGTACATTTACTTGAGTACTGTACTTAACATTTTTAGGTACATATTTTAGGATTCTAATGACTTTCACGCCCCTACACTTTTGACTCCACAACATTTTTAGGAAGGGAAAAATTATCAACCACTTCTTAAGCTCTATTTCAAGTATAGTGAAAATAGCAGATCTACAAGCTCACAACATGTCGCAATGTGACGCGTTTTGAACTTTTCAATATAGATTTTTATGTTTTGATTGTTGTGTGCAAAAAGTCTGAATTTCCAATAACAATGCAAAGCTAATGTACAGAGCAACTTTCACTTGTAGTTGAGTAATATTTGACCAGGAGTATCTATACTTTGACTCAAGTACTGGGGTAGAGTACTTTGTCCACCACACTGCATGCGTGGGAGAAGATGGGGGTTGAATGAATGTGTGATCACACATCTGTATCAAAGTAAACACACTCCTACCAGTCTTATGCAGTGGTTCTCAACCCCTTTAGACTGATAATAACTGTTAATACAGTAGCGTAGTCCTATTCAGTTACTGTATATAAACAGTTAACACAGGAGACAAATTTATTCCTAATAAGAATGTATTTTTCACAGTAATGTACATTATGGTAGCATTAAAACTGACACTTTTAACTCAAAAGTAATTCTGATACAGACAGACAGACAGACGGAGATAACATTAACAACTGTACTTCATTCAAACACAGCAAGTGGGATAACTGTACTAGCCTACTTCTAACGCACGCACGCACACTAGGGATGGCCAAATGGAGACATTTTCTTAACCGGTTGGCTTACCGATTAATTCATCATTAACCGTTAAGAAAATGTGTTCCCAAAAAAATATATATGTCACAGTACGTTTGGAGAACCAGTACGATTGAAGACAGAGCGCTCGTTTTTAGGCACGGGGCTCCTTCGGGGCGGGGCTTTTCGAGACAGGGTTTATTAGCGAGGCTCGCGAGGAGGAGAAGGAGGACGCGGCGCTGCGAGGCGGGGGTTTATTACGCGAGGCTCGCGAGGAAGAGGAGCCTCCTCCTCCTCCTCGCGTAATAAACCGTCCCGTCCTCTCCTTCTCTCCTTCTCCTCCTCCTCCGAGGAGGAGAAGGAGAGCGCGGAGAGGCGGGGCTTTGATGCGCCGACGCGGACCTGTCTTTTGTTGTTCCCCCCCACATAGCAACCAGGAAGCTACGCTAGGGGAACCATAATATCTATGAGGGGAACGCTGAACACGCGTTCACACGCACACGCACGCTTGTCCATGACGGAGGCGCGCCGACTTAGTGGAGCTTGAGGCCGAGGAAGCGCGCCCTCGCGCCTCCAGGCGCGAGTGCCCGCGCTGACCGGCCGATGCTCTACTAGTCGACTCAGCGCCGTTTGAGTTGTAAACCGATAGGGACAGAATAGTTCTTTTCATGGATCACTGTGTGTGTGTGTGTGTGTGTGTGTGTGTGTGTGTGTGTGTGTGTGTGTGTGTGTGTGTGTGTGTGTGTGTGTGTGTGTGTGTGTGTGTGTGTGTGTGTGTGTGTGTGTGTGTGTGTGTGTGTGTGTGTGTGTGTGTGTGTGTGTGTGTGTGTCAGGGAGAAAGTAGACTGCCCCAACGCTCCTGATTTCGTGTATAGAGGGGCGGGTGTTAGAGCCGGCGAGAGATTGCGCCTGATCCCCATTGGTTCACCGATCTGTCCGTCAACCCCCGCCCCGTTAACACAACATTACGAGCGACGCCCACTGCACTCTGGTTGGTTGGGAAGTGAAACACTTCCTCATACCGAGTACACCGACGTGCTGGGCCAGGCTTTTATTTTTTAGCAAAACTAAACAATAAAAGCCTGGAGATCAAGGCTAGGGAGAAAGTAAAACAAAAGCCAGAACACAATAAAAGTATCTAAACAGTCCTGCTTTCAATAAACCAAAAAAAGCATGTGTGTGTGTGTGTGTGTGTGTGTGTGTGTGTGTGTGTGACTGTGTGTGTGTGTGTGTGTGGCCATATATGTTTGTGCACAAGCCTGGCTTGTGGCTCCCTCTAGTGCTGGGTGGGTGGTAAAAACGAGCGCGCTTTCTTCAATCGTACTGGTTCTCCAATCATACTGTAACATATACACCGTTTCCCCCCCCGCATAATATAATGTGCTATTTACACATAAAAAATAATGTACCTTGCATGCATGGGTGCTGTGGTTAGTGCAGGCTAGTGCCTGACTAGCCGACCTGCTGCAGCGATAACCCGATGCAAAAACAGGCTAAATCCATCGCTGATTGCCAATTGCAGTGTATGTGCAAAACACGGAACTGAGTCGCAGTTCACCTGTTCGGGGGGATTAGCAGCCACAACATTGGCTGCGTTGTCGTGAACACATGCAAACACTTATGTTTGGTTGTGCTCGGGTGTTGCGCTCTGAAAATAGCCGATCTACAAGCTCACAACGCGTCGCAGCGTCGATGCGGTGGAGTCCCCAAGACTCCAAAAGTTTGGCTGATTTCACATTCCACTCCTCGTACTCTTCATTTTGTGTTTACTAGTGTTAGTATAGTAGAAGTCACGTGTGGTTGCGGGTGTAGACTTAGACTTAGACTTTATTTTTTTTACGCTTTGCTATTAGCCGTAAGTGTTAACCGGTTGCCAATTTCTTAACGGGTAACGGTTACCGGTTGGCCATCCCTAACGCACACACACCCACACACAACTAATTACAGAGCTAACGGATTTTGCAATGCAGAGGCTGACACGTGTTTTAATTGACTTCGGACTTTATTCAGTTTGTCTCGTTAAGAAATCAAGTGAATTGTCTATCAGCACTTCATGTTTGGTTGTACAATGCCGCTTGAGATGCTATGGTTTTATGCATTCATTACTAAGAATTTCACCACATACCACACTGTCTGTTAGGCTCTTCCTCCACACCACTCCGTCCAGCTGAATCCCAGTTTTTGCATCATATTAACTGATGGGTTTTATGCCATTTGCCCAGCATCAGTGGGTAATACTCAATTTTGTGCTTGATCCTACAATATCCGATATTGTCTCTGTTTATTATCTCGCCAGCACGTTTAGTTTGTGATCCGTTATGATGGTGGCCACGTCGCTGCCCGACACGTTTAGCCAAAACACGGGAAGCAAAACTTTAAACACGGGAAGCAAAAAGTTATTAAGTTAAGTTATTTCCATTTTCATTCAGTAGCCTATTGTTTTTATATTATGTTATATTAACAGAACTTTACTTTTCTTTTCTTTTTTTGGGAGATTCCATGATGACTAAAAAGGTTGGCAAGGACTAAAAATTATTATTATTATTAAAAGAATAAAACAATGTGTGTGTGGTTCGGGCCCTAAATAAAAGTCCTATTTGAAGTTTGTAGCGTCTGTCTGTTATGCCGTTCTCTGTGTGGCGGTGTGTGTGTGTGTGTGTGTATGTGTGTGTGTGTGTGTAAGCTAAGTGTAGCCAGCGGCTAGAGATCCCATAGCTTGCGGGGGAACGTCACCATGACAACAGAGACCATGACCGTAACCCTGACAACAGAGCCCAAACTCAGAATCTCCGGTGTTTTGCACAAAAAAGGTAATGCACAGCTTAGGTTCAGATCAATTTCTCAACCCACTGAGGTGTAAAATGTGGATCAGACAGACGGAATGACAGACAGAGGCTCCTTAAAGTTATAGTAGGATTACACACGTATGCAGAGGGAACCCCGTCGACTTGGTGCCTTGCAGGTACAAAACATGTATAGGAAAAAAATACATTCAGATATTCTGCTGTGCTACTGTGGAATGGTCTACCTGGTTACCTAAAGTATGTCACTTTTAAGTCCTCCTTAAAGAGCTGATTCAGCATCACTAGAAGCTGCGTCTAAATAGGGAACTAAGTTGTGGTTCCTGAGATGTGATGCAGTTTTAGTGAATATAGTCTTTTTGTAGATGCCTGTATATTTGTTTGGTTTTCTATATTATATTGTATCGACATTGTATATGGTATATTGTGAATATGTATCTTGGGGGTGGAGGGGGAGGTATGCAGTTGTTGGGGTGGAGGGGAGGTGTGTGGTGGAGGGGAGGGGAGGTGTGCAGTGGTTGGGTGTTGTTGGGGTGGGTGGGGTGTGTGGTGGTTGGGTGTTGAGGTGGAGGGGGGGGTGTGCCGTGGTTGGCGGTGGAGGGGAGGTGGGCAGTGGTTGGGGGGTGGAGGGGAGGTGGTGCACTGTGCAGTGGTTGGGGGTGTACAGCGTTTGGGTGTTGTTGGGGTGGAGGGGAGGTGTGCAGTGGTTGGGTGTTGGGGTGGAGGGGAGGTGTGCAGTGGTTGGGTGTTGGACTGGGGGGTGGAGGGGAGGTATACCTCTACCAGGGCTGGTGGATAAGGAACACCTCCAGGCTAGCAGAAGTGGCTGCTAGGCCTTGGGTGGTGCTAAATGGCGGACCCAGCATGTCACCTCAGCGCCCCCCAAGGATCCGTGCTTGGCCCCCACCCTGTTCACACTATATATGCTCCCCCTTGGCCATTTCATCAGCAAACATGGAATATCCTTCCATTGTTGTGCTGATGGACACAACTTTACATAAAGACTGACCCAACCCCCTCGTCATCCTCATCACCTTCACCATCCTCATCACCTTCACCATCACCTTCATCCACACTCACCACCTCCTTGGCGGACATAAAGTGGATGAAACTGAATTTTCTTCAACTCAACAGCTGAAAAACTGAAGCCCTTCTAGTTAGGGCTGCACGATATATTGTTATCGTATTGTTATCACGGTATGAGCGTGCGCGATGTCAGTCTCGCAAAAGGCAACAATATCGGCGATATAAATCCCCCCCGCTCGTCCACTGCTAAAGCGAGCAACATCCTTTTATTTTAGCCAGTAAATAAACCACCCCTCCGTTTCTCCCTCTCTTTCATGTGTCTGTTAACACAGGGGTGCGGGAAGTTGGGAACTGAAACTGAAACGCTCCGAAACTTCTCTACATGTCGCGCTGTTTTCAACTTGTTGAAAGCCAGCTCAACTCTGGCACGGGACGAGTGTGTGTGTGACTGTGTGTGTGTTTTTGTGTTTGTGTGATGAGCATACATGCGTGTGTCAGACTGCTCCTACTGCTGCTTCATAGAGCTAGAGGAGCTGCACTTGCCTTTCTTTAAAAATAAATTACTAGGCGTCGTCTGAAATGTCCCTAAAGGGATAGTTCACCCCCAAAATGACTTTTTTCCTATCGATTAGACACCCTGTGGAGACTTGAATTCAAGGATATTTTTTAGTTTTTGTCGCATTCCTAAGCCAATAATTTGATGACCGGCAGCAGTTCCGGTGGGAGACACAAAGAGTCTCCTTTGTGTCTCCTACCGGAACCGCTGCCTACCGGTCCGCTGGTCATCAAATTATTGGCTTAGGAATGCGACAAAAACAAAAGAATATCCTTGAATTCAAGTCTCCATGGGGTGATTAATCGATAGAAAAAAAGATTTTTAATGTAGCCAAGCTGCCTAAAGCCTTCTGTATGAAGAGCTTGACTGTTTATGTCCATTCGTCGAATTTACTTTCGTTTTATTGAACTCAGTGATTTTCCGCGACTTGTCTTTCACTTAGAATGTCCGTCGTCAAGCATAGCGTTAAAAATAACCGTCAAGTCAAACGAGAGTAAACACTTGACTTCCGGACGGTCGGCCTTCAAAATAAGAGCGTCTGTCGTAAGCGTTTTACTTTCGGTCAGAGAAATCCAAAATAAGAGTGGCACTGACTTGAAACAACCCTTAGCGTATTAAAAGCAAATGCAATTTATAATATTTTAACCAAATGGCTTTTGTCGGCCTTACATAAAGAAAAAATAAAGAAAATAAACACCTTTATAAAACAAACTGCGTTTGCAAGCCTCATACAATAGGCAGGTGTGGGCTTGTGTAACAGAAATTAAAGTTGGCCTTTCTTACCTTTTTAGACAGGCAAATCAAATACTAGTTCCTCGCTATATATAGCTACATAAAGCGAGCCAAAAAGCAGTCGCATCAACCATCAATATCCAGGTTTTTGTTAAGTAAAAAAAGCATGTCGACGTGTGCTGGGAGGAGACAAGTGCGGAGTCTATTAACCATAACACCTGCAGCGGAAAAAATCTGTTATGATGGGACAGACGTGGCAGGGATGGAGAGGTAAGCCCTCGCCACGCGAGGATATTTATGTTCATTTCCTTTCCACTACACCAGAGGGTTCTGATCTGGTGGGATGCACGGGTCCTGTGAAAATCTGTCCATCACGGAATCTCTTATGAAGGACAAAAGCTCTGTGAGAGACCAGACATCATTGCTAGAGTGTTTCATATGAAGGTTAAAGTGCGTACGGACCTCTTTAAACGTGACATCCATGGGCATGTAGATGCATGCGTGATGGTGAAGGAAACGCAAACAAATACCACCCATATATGTGTGACCATACCCTCACGGTTCGGGTCACCTCAATGAAACACACCCAGTATGAACGTTACGTTATTACATTCAGATGTGTTTAAATTAGGGATCGACCGATTATCGAAACAGACTATTATCATAGCCGATATTCATGATTTTTTTTCAATATCGAAAATAATCTAAATCGACCCCCCCCCCCCCCAAAAAAACGGCTATTATTATTTTATTTTTTTACAGGGGAAAAAAAACCTTTGGGGAACTGTTTTGTAACGTTTTATTTATAATTCAGTTCATAAGAAATGCTGCTACAAGTAGGAGCTAATAATAATGCTGCATTTGATAGAACAAAACATTTCAGGATCTATATTGCTTATTATTTAAAATTTCAGTTCAGTTTATAAGAAATGCTTTACATTTTGTTTAAACACATATTTTCTCCCTGGACTCACATTTGTTCTGTCCCATGTTTGGAGTGGCTACAGCATTGACCACTAGAGGGCAGGCATCCACCAGTATTTCATTCATCTGCAGGTATTGCCATTATATGACAGTTTTGTCCACAGTTGAGTTGAATGATGTCTGTGTGTTAAGACTGGGCAATTAACCCAAACATATATCAAATCCTGTATTTTTTTCTTGTATATCAATGAATTTATATGAAAACATTCATATATATATATATATATATATATATATATATATATATATATATATATATATATATATATATGTGTGTGTGTGTGTGTGTGTGTGTGTATGTATATATGAATATTATGTATAATTGACTAAATCTATTAATCTGAATAGCCACTTAACCCTGTATTATACTTCATTCTACAATGGTGGTGTACACAGTAGAGAGTATGCACATGTGTCACTTTTCCACCGGGACACGCCCCCCTCATCTAGACTGAGAGCCAAGACATTGAGCATCATGGAGCATCGGAGTTTGGAAGCGCTCGTTGGAAATCACGCAACGGTCCTGTGTACCACCTGTTTCTAAATGTCACGTAATGCAGGAGGCAGCAGCACGTTGTGTTATTGAAAACGAGCGCTTCCAAACTTACTCTTCGAAAAATAATCACCTGCACAGAATGTATTGACAGAAAGTAGCTCCTAACATGTCTACAGTGGATTTTTATGAAACAAAAACTTTGCAGATAGAAAGAGAGAGGATAATTCAAGCTTTCCGTACAGCTGCCATGCTGGTCAGTTTAACGTCGTTTAATACAATCAGATAGGACTTTAATGTTGTATGGGCTGGGATGTATGGGCTGTCAAGGCCAGAAAGTAGTTTTTTGCCACTCAGTGGGCGTTCCAGGTACAATGATGTCACGCGCATAACCTCTATTAGTGAAAGTAAGATCTATATATAAGTTGTGAGCTTGTAGAACGGCTATTTTCAAATAGCTGATGTATATATGGTTTAAATTGCTATTTGGTAACAATGATTTTGATGCTATATTAACTAATTTAGCTGGGAACCACCTGGAACCCCCTCAAGGACCCCTGGGGGTCCCCGGACCCTACTTTTAGAACCACTGATCTAGGTGACCGTTCTACATTTATTACATTGTTATGTTGCTTAGTAACCACACTAACCCCGGTGTCCCTATCTTAGGCATGTAATCATTATAGACCAAGTTTAAAAACAAAATAGCGAACATGGAAGTCTGACTCCCCTCTCGGCATTGCAAGATGGTTCTCAGAAATGAACAGTTGTGTCCCTCTTGAGAAGATTACTTATAGTTTAAGAAATGGGTTTGACACTTTTTTGAAGATTTGGCAACCTTATTTGGACTATATAGAAACGTTGTCCCTACCTCAACCTGTATCAGAGATGGAATAGGTTGTTAGCTACAGCTATCTCGGTCTAGATCTATTATTTCTCGAAGCTACTTTATGTTTTTACAACAGATTTGTCTCTTCTTGATGTTCCTTTTCTTTCTTTTTTGTACCTTTTTTATTTTTGATTATGTTTTGATTATTTTTATCTGTGCTGTCCTTTATGTATGTGGGTTTGTATGTGGAGAGGGGGGAGGGATCTGGGGGGGTTGTATGTATACTTAGTGAAAAATTAAAATGAAAAAAAATATATATAAAAAAATAAAAATAGCGGAAATATCAGATGTACAAGGTCACAAAGCGTCACTTGTAGATCTGTTATTTTCGCCGTGTGACAAGTTAACGTCGACAGCTTAAGAGTTATACCAGGGGTCCTTGGGGGGGCTCCAGCGGGTCCCCAGCAAAAGTAGTTAACATAGCATCACAATCATCTTAACCACTTTATCCATTTATCTGTTCTATTTTTTTACATAAATCTTCTCTTGTGGGGGTCCCTGGCACAAAACATTTTCAGATGGGCGTCGGTGGCCAGATAGCCTACATATTCATTTGGGGGTCCTTGACATGAAAAAGTTTGAGAAGCACTGTTCTAAGTTGTCTCACATGACCAACATTATCGTCACTGTCAGGTGGAAACCTTGTATGTCCAAAATCCGTGTTCCAATGGATCTAATGTAGTTATTATATAGTCACAAGCTCTTGTTAATACTATTCATTGGTTCAATTTAATATTTATTGCACACACACACACAGACTTAACCGCTTTCACGTAAAAGTGAAAGGTATTTTTGCTACCCTTTGTGTGACACACAAACAAAGTTGAAATATGGAGATACAAGGTTTCTGCTGGACAGCGACAACGTTGAGGCCCAACTGGACTAACTGGAAGGAAAACACCATTCCATGAATGATGCTTGTGTGAGTGTTGTGTCCCTCTAATAGAACTCACAATGACCAGGCCTGTGGCTGGCATCCAGTGTTGCCAAGTCTGCTTAGTTGCTTGTAAATATAGGTGGTTGTGTTTTTTTGGGGCCTGTTCATAAAGTGTAGTTGCTTGTTTGGGCTTGCTTCCTAAATGCTGTTCAAACCAGTGGTTCTCAAACATTTTCATGTTCAAGGACCCCCATCTGAAATTGTTTTGTGACAGGGACCCCTATGCAAGATTTGTGTATTTGAAATGTTTGAAAAACGTAATATTTTTCACATTTCTTTCAAGATTGTTTTGAAAATGGCAGATCTACAAGCTCTTGTAAAGTGTCTATTTTCAAATAGCCGTGTGTGTGTGTGTGTGTGTGCGTATGTGTTAGTGTGTGTGCTCATGTGGCCTAGTCGCTTCTTTTTGGCTTGTTTTTGTAGACCTGACCGCTTGTTTCTCTGGCAAATCTGGCAACACTGCTGGCATCACATAGTAGGGCCTTTTTGTGGATATTGGCATAGCGGCACGACGTGTTACATTTTGTTCCTCATAAGTGAACGGACATTGAGGGACATTGAGAGTCAGCAACAGTGCTCTCATGAAAATGTCATAATTGGCATTTATATCGCAATATTGTTTGGTTTAAGCAAAACATTTGTTGGTTTGAAAGTTAAAGCTTGTGTTAGTAATCATTGCTATAGAGCAGGGTTCCCCAATTACTTTCCCCAAGGGCCAAATTATGTCTCGGGTACCTAATCGAGCTAATTTGACACTGTTATTTATTTTAGGCCTGGCATTCTTAAATCCTGTGTTGAGGGTCACACAAGGAAAAAATGCACTCTGGAAACAAAACAAGTTGAGAATCAACCATTTACTTAAAATATTTGGTTGTTACAGTCTGCTTGAAAACTAATACAGATTAACAGCAGCCAGTTGTACATACTGAAAATCTAAATAAGTCCAGAATCAACAATTTAATTACAGATGTGTTTAGTCTGCTTGAACAGTAATACAGATTTTTATTTATTTTTTTAATACAAAAAAATACAAAAATACAAAAAGGCCTGCGGGCCGCCTATTGGGGAACCCTACTATAGAGTGTTTGTTCAGTAACAGGAGTCTCCCTGTCTCTCCAGCCCTTTAATACACAGAAAATAATTTTTCAGGTGGGTTACAAATGTCATCCAATAAGGAGAGAGGAACCCACAAGGCTCATTTAGCAGCAGTTCCAGTTTGTATTTTGTCTGCTCATTTAGTTCGTCATCACTTCCAATTTCAATGGTGTATCCTGTAGGAGTTCTCTCTCCTGATTGGATGGAATTGGTATCCTGGCCTGACAATGTATTTTGTGTATTTTGCAAGGGAGACTCATTTTACTGAACAAACACTCTATAGCAAGGAGTACTATCACAATTATAGAGCTATTTATCTCTTATTTTAACAAACATCACTTATAGTCCCTTTAACCCATTTAGACCGGGAAATAATTTGTCATATTTTAGATTTCTTTGGCTATTCAAAAAAGCAGATCTACGAGCTCATAGCGCGGCACCGAGTGCCGTGCTACGAGCTTGTAGATCTGCTATTTTTGAAAAATCGTGAAAGTTTGTGCAAATCTTTAAAAGAATAAATAAATATGTCATATCATTTTTTTTTTTTTTAAGCAAACATTTGTAACTCAAATCTTTGCTTCTGGGGGATTCTACAACAAAAACGTATGTTGCTATAATATCAGCGGTGCTCAAACCTTTTCATGTCGAGGACCCCCAAAAGTATATGTATTTGGCCGTGGACCATCATCTCAAAATATTTAGTTCCAGGGAACCCCATGAAGCTAAGATTTCAGTTACAAATTAAAGTTCCCTTTAAAAAATGTATTCAAATATTTGCACAAATGTTCAAGATTTAAAAAAAATAGCAGATCTACAAGCTCATAGCGCGGCCGCGCTATGAGCTTGTAGATCTGCTATTTTTTTAATTGGCGAAGCAATCTTAAAATGACACAGATGCGTTCCCAGTCTTAATGGGTTAAATGTAATGAGACATTTAGGTGGTTATCGTACTCTATTCTAATGTTTTGTGTGTATATGTGAACATATGAACATTTTATTTTTAGATTTTTTACACGTGTATTGGTCAGATGTAGGCCAGTGTGTTGCTTAGTCAGTGCTTCTTAAATGCTATTATACTTGTCATGTGACAGCAGAGAGCAAAACACATTCCTGAAGGAATGTTTCCCACTTCCCTGAACGCTCCATGCCAGGTCTTACTTACAACACATTCCTGTAGATTCAACCAGTGGTTCTCAAAGGACCAGGGGTCCTTGGGGGGTTCCATGGGGTCCCCAGCCAAATGAGTTAATATAGCTTCAAAATCATTTTAACCACTTTGACCCAATCTACATCCTCACAACTAGGGTTTAACACCGGGATTCCCGGGATGCGGGAATCCCGGGAATCCCGAGGTTATTTACCGTCCCGGGAACTGACTTCGGTTCCCGGGATCCCGGTGTTTCTTTTTTCTTGTTAGAAATGAATACTAATTAGTAGAAAGCCCTATCTACAGCGCGGAGGAATTACTATTATAATTAGCCAAGTTACTTGCCGCGTTGCTGACCAGGGCAGGGTCCCATCGTCCCGTTGTGAACCAATATGGGACGCACTGAATGTAGCAGTAATGAACAAAGTAAAACGCAAGTGGCCGTGGTGCCCCCTGCCTGCCCTGCGCACGCTGATTTCACCGTTTCCTCTGCTGTCAATACGGCAGAGGAAAGCCCGGGAAAAGGTCTGAAAATTCCCGGGAATTTAAATTAGCTATTTCCCGGAAAATGTTAAACCCTACTCACAACATGTCGCGATGCAGTGCATGGGAGCTTGTAGATCTGTTTTTTTTTTTGTTTTTTTTAATCTTGAAACTATTTTATCAACACAAACACAACACAAATCTTGTATGGGGGGTCCCTGGCACAAAATATTTTCAGATGGGGGTCCACAGCCAAATACATAATTAATTGGGGGTCCTTGACATGAAAAAAGGTTCAGCACAAAGAGACTCCTTTGTGTCTCCTACCGGAACCGCTGCCTACTGGTCCGCTGGTCATCAAATGATTGGCTTAGGAATGCGACAAAAAAAAATAATCCATGAATTCTCCATTGGGTGACTAATAGATAGAAAAAAAATATTTTTTTTGTGAACTATCCCTTAAGACTTTCACTTCACTACATTTCAAAGGCAAATATTGCACTTCTGACTCCACCACATTTGTAGGAAGAAGAATGGTCAGTTTAGCAGGCATGTGATCAGTTTATGATCATGTATTAACTTTCAGGGGTCGTTTAGACTTTAGAGCAGTGGTTCTCACTTTTTCATGTCAAGGACCCCCAAATTGATATGTATTTAGCCGCAGACCCCCATCTCAAAAATAGATTGTGCCAGGGACCTCCAGAAGCAAAGATTTGAGTTAAACAAGAATATATATATATTCAAAGATTTGCACACATTTTCAAAATGTATCAAACATAGCAGATCTACAAGCTTGTAGATCTGATATTTTTGAATAGCCAAAGTATGAAATATGGTTGTGATTGACGCTAGATTAGCTCATTTTGTCGGGGACCCCCTGGTACCCAAGGTCCCTGGACCCCACTTTGATAACCATGGGCTCTGATGCCTGGCAGCGAGTCCCCGTTTCAATTCCTGGGCCTGGTGGACCTGGTCGTTCCCTGACTCTCTCCCTGTTTCCTACACTGTAGCTATCAATAAATGCAAGAAAAGCCTGGGAAAAAAGATAACTTAATTTAACTTGTTTTGGCCAGGGGTCTTCAACGTGTTTCAGGCCAAGGACCACTTAGCTGAGAGAGAGATGAAGCAGGGACCCCCCACTACTATAATATTGTGTTGCATAATACATAATGCATAAATTTTTTAATAGATTTCATAGGTGGCTTCATTGACTTGTTGGCAGCACTACATTAGTGCTGACTAATGTTTGTTAGTACACATTATCTTTTCTATTAATGTGTTGGTTTCGTGTTAATGTGTATTTAGACATTTTACCACTTAAACCCTCAATACTTAGTAAACTTTACCTTTGGCTCTGTACTTGGTCGGCTCTTTTTATCCCCTCTGCACCAAACCTCTTCGCCGAAAATAGCTTATCTACTGTACCAGCTAGATTTGCTATTTTCTGCTATTATTCCCCCCCCCCCTCCCCCTGAAGTAAACCTGAGTCTGTTGAAGAAGACCCATGGTTTAGGCTATATTCATATTTTTGTTTAACCCATTTAGACCTGGAACCCCATTACGTAACTATACCTTTCAAGCCGGGAACCCCTTTTGGGGTTCTTGTTGCTATATACAGTAGCAACATATGATTTAAATGTTTTAATAAATATATTTCAAGTTCTCCAGAAACTTAGGTCAGGATTTAGAAGGTGTTTTTAAAATCGGCCTCAGGTCTAAATGGGTAAAGACACATCTGTCACATTGTTTATTTAGAATTTGTTACTTTCAGAATATGTATAGGTTTTTCTTCCCACTCCTACACATTGTCACATTTTGCTGTTCCTTTATTTTTTCTCTATAGGTTGAAAGTGCCGCTTCTTGCTTATTAAATGTAAACAGTCTTGGATTAATGCACTAGTTTTCAAGTCAATCTGCCTTGGTTTATAAAAATAGTTTGTGCACTGAAGGGTTGACATGCTGTGCAGACTGTGCTAACAATCTATAACAAACCACATAGAATATAACAGCTTAGGGGGGGTTCCAGGGGGTCCCCAGCTAAATGATAGATATTTAGGAACCAAATGAACCCTTAAGGGTCTTATGTGTCTGTAACTCAGAGAGTGTACAAATACACGTTAGGGTACCAAATGGACCCTAACGGGTCCATTTGGTTCCATTTGTACACTAAATTAACATAGATTTTACAATATAAATTAGGGTCCCAGAGATAGAAATGCCATTAAAGGAGAATACCGGACAAATTAAGTGTTGTCTTTGATGTCTCGTTACTCACCTACCGACGTGAAAAGTGGGGAATCTATGGAAAAAAAGAACGCCACTTTTCACGTCGGTAGGTGAGTAACGAGACATCAAAGACAACACTTAATTGCGAACGCGGAAGGAGGCGCCTCCGACCAAGTGGAGCTTACTATATCATCGTGCTTGCGTTGTGTGTCTGTCTGTCCCATATTTATGGTCTCCTTCCGTCTGTGTTCACGCTCTCATTCTCTCATTGGCTGAAATGCCAGCAGCTGCACTGCCTGGATACAGCGTGTGTTCACGCTCTCATTGGCTCGCGCCCCCATGTCACTCGAAACTCCGTGCTGAAATGCCAGCAGCTGCACTGCCTGTATACAGCCGACAGAGTGCGGCAGAGTGCACTACTACAGTGTGGTTGAAATATGGCAGCCACAGTCAATCTGCGTTCGCCTCCAGCGTTCGCGCGTCTTACTTGTTTGTCCGGTATTCTCCTTTAACTGGGGGTCCGTAGCCTAATGCATGTCAAACTGGGGGTCCTTGAAAATAAAATGTTGGAGAATCACTGCTAGAGCTGTAAATATCTTCTCTTAAGGGGGTCCCTGGCATATATTTTCAAATGGGGGTCCGCAGGCTAATTGTCAATTTGGGGGTCCTTTACATGAAAAGGGTTTGAAAACCACTGGTATAGAGCCCTGAGGGTTAATCGCCCAGCCCTAGTGCCCAGTCAGGAACTAGGTCTTATCAGACGGGCAGTATGTGCTCATGGTGGTGTTGGGCTGAAGTGAAGGAGTATTGTGCAGTGAAAGGTGATGAAAACGTTTCTGTGTTTACCTAGCAGCCACAGATAAGGCCTCCTGTTTCCCCTGGAGGGAAATGACCTCGACTAGAGAGACAAAGCAAAACCACTAGACACCGACAGGCCAAACCCTGGCCGTTTTTAAACCAGCAGCAGCTTGTATGAGAGCAGTGCAGGGTTTTTCCCAACTCATTAGTTTTTTATTTTCATATCCTTTTGACTTTTTGTTTTCAATTTCAGTTTAGTTTTCAAAGCCTGTTTGCTAGTATATATTTTTTTAAAGGTTTTAATTTTAGTTTAGTTTTTATTAGTTTTAGTGTCTTTTTAATTGTAATATGTTTTAGTCAGGGGCTACATTCAACAAGGTCAGAACGTTAGCAAAAATAGCCAATCTACAAGCTCACAACGCGTCGCGGCGTGTTGTGAGCTTGTACATCAGCCATTTTTGCCTAAAACTAAGGACATTTTCTCTATGATGTTAGTTAGCTTTAGTTAGTTTTGCGAACACACACATCAGTTACAGTTAGATTTTTTGGAAAGAATGTTAGGAAAACCGCTGACCGACCGGCCGAACGTACACACTTGTGGATAATGTTTGAGCACTCGTGGATCATGGCAGAATGTGAGTGGATCAGCAGAAAGTAGAGAGTTCTTTATAAGAATGAGCTGTGTCAAGCAGCCACAGGCACAGGGATGACTGTGTGCGTTTATTAGCGTGTGAAACAGGGGCATCTTGTGACTCTTTATCGTCCCAGGGAGGAGAAGAGGAAGAGACTTAGTGAATGACACGAGTAAAGGCAAGCGGAGCATGTGCTTCCCCCCCTCTCTCTCTCTGCCATTTCTAGCATTGTCAGTTTAAAAAAAAAAACTGGATTTAAAGAAAATAAACAAGACTCTGAGAGGTACAAGAAGACAGGATGAAGAGAAGAGCGCACACAGCCTAAGGAAAAAAAGGAATTACCATTGACCCTGTTTTCACTCTTCAGTTACCGTAAATAAGACAGTACTGTTGTCTGCAGTGGACTCTGTTTTCCAGTTTGGACCATTTAAAAGGATAGTGGTTGGACCAATTAAAGGGACAGTTGTTGGACCAGTTAAAAGGACAGTTGTTGGACCATTTAAAAGGACAGTGGTTGGACCAATTAAAAGGACAGTTGGACCAGTTAAAAGGACAGTGGTTGGACCATTTAAAAGGACAGTTGTTGGACCATTTAAAAGGACAGTTGTTGGACCATTTAAAAGGGCAGTGGTTGGACCATTTAAAAGGACAGTGGTTGGACCATTTAAAAGGACAGTTGTTGGACCATTTAAAAGGACAGTTGTTGGACCATTTAAAAGGACAGTGGTTGGACCATTTAAAAGGACAGTGGTTGGACCATTTAAAAGGACAGTGGTTGGACCATTTAAAAGGACAGTTGTTGGACCATTTAAAAGGACAGTTGTTGGACCATTTAAAAGGACAGTTGTTGGACCATTTAAAAAGACAGTTGTTGGACCATTTAAAAAGACAGTGGTTGGACCATTTAAAAAGACAGTGGTTGGACCATTTAAAAGGACAGTGGTTGGACCATTTAAAAGGACAGTGGTTGGACCATTTAAAAGGACAGTTGTTGGACCATTTAAAAGGACAGTGGTTGGACCATTTAAAAGGACAGTTGTTGGACCATTTAAAAGGACAGTTGTTGGACCATTTAAGGACAGTTGTACCATTTAAAGGACAGTTGTTGAACCATTGAAAAAAACAGTGGTTGGACCAATTAAAAGGACAGTGGTTGGACCATTTGAAAAAGACAGTGGTTGGACCATTTAAAAGGACAGTTGTACCATTTAAAGGACAGTTGTTGGACCATTTTAAAAGGACAGTTGTTGGACCTTTTTTAAAGAACAGTTGTACCATTAAAAGGACAGTTGTTGAACCACTGAAAAAGACAGTTGTTAGACCATTTAAATGGACAGTGGTTGGACCATTTAAATGGACAGTGGTTGGACCATTTTAAAAGGGCAGTGGTTGGACCATTTAAAAGGACAGTGGTTGGACCATTTAAAAGGACAGTGGTTGGACCATTTAAAAGGACAGTGGTTGAATCATTTAAAAGGACAGTGATTGAAGCATTTAAAAGGACAGTCAGTATGGATGTAGGCTTCACAGCTCTGCGTATGGAGGCGGTAGGAGCGGTGAAGACGGCTCTGGTGTCTGCCGAGAACCTCCAGCTGACTCTGAACCTGAAGACCGAGCTCAGTCAGGAGGAGCAGGCCCTGACGCCGCACACTAACAACAAAGCTAACGCTAAAGACACCGGGTAACTGTTACTACATGTCAAGGATGCCCAAATTGATATGTATTTGGCCGCATCTGAAAATATTTTGTGCCAGGGACCTCCTATACAAGATTTTTGTTAAACTGGTTTTCTTGCTATGTTAACTCACTTTTCTGGGGACCCACTGGGACCCCACTTTGAGAACCACTGCTGTACTAGACTGACTGACTGTCAAACCGTAGCTCCTGCTTCTGAATATTGGGCGTTTTTGTCATTTATTTTTTGCTGCTTTGTTACAATAGTTATTAGTAGAGCAGATAGTAGGAACAATCGTTCACTTTGTGATACAAGCGTGAAAATTGGCATGAACATTCCTTTAGGTCAACTCTTTGACTTTTTTAATCGAGCCACTCAAAAATCCAAGATGGCGGCCATTTTTCAAGATGGCCGATACCTTAGTGGGCAGTTAAGTGATATGATGGTTTATTTGGTGATACAAGCATGAAAATTGGCATGAGCAGTCTCTGTGGGTCACTTGACAATAGGCCACCCACAGCTACTTGAAATTTCAAGATGGCGGCCATTTTTCAAGATGGCCAACACTTTAGTGGAGCATTTAAGTTATATAATGGTTCATTTGGTGATACAAGCATGAAAATTGGCATGAGCAGTCTCTGTGGGTCACTTGACAATAAGCCACCCACAGCTACTTGAAATGTCAAGATGGTGGCCATTTTTCAAGATGGCCACCACCTTAGTGGTTACTCCAGTGGTTACTCCAGTCCTGTCTGCACTGCACTGGCTCCCCGTTAACCTCAGGGTAAATTTTAAGGTCTTGGTTTTAACCTACAGAGCTCGGAACGGTCAGGCTCCGAAATATTTAACCGACCTAGTCCCGCCCTATGAGCCCACAAGGGCCCTAAGGTCAGCTGACCAGGGGCTCATAAAGATTCCAAAAACTTTTTTAAAAACCAAAGGCGACAGAGCTTTCCAAGCGGTTGCAGCGAGACTCTGGAACACCCTTCCTCAAATCTTAAGAGAGGTACCATCTGTGGATATTTTTAAAAAGAAACTTAAAACTCTACTTTTCGCACAAGCATTTGCTGTCTCATTATAACCTCTTTGTCTATGTTGTTGATGCACATGAATTGTACAGCTTTTAATGTTTTTTTGCTTGTTTTTGTTTTTATTCAATGTATGTTAAGCACTTTGTGAGTTCTCTCTGTGAGAGGTGCTATATAAATAAAATGTACTTACTTACTTACTTACTTAGTGGACTAGTTAAGCTTAAGAAATCATTTAGTTGGTGATACAAGCATGAAAATTGCCATGAGCCGTCTCAAAAGGTCATTTGACAAGAAACCGCCCACAGCCACTTGAAATTTCAAGATGTCAATCTTTAAATGATACCTTTTCTCATAGAAATGTATTGGGTTCCTCAAAAAGCTCTGTCAAGAGAGGTTGTTTGACTGTGTTTTGTCTGACTCCTCGCCCACGACCTGTCCAGTTTGGTAAGACCTGTCAAGAGTTGCCTCCCACCGGCATAGCTCTCAGGGTTCACTGAGGTAGGCCTAAACAAGCTCCCTTACCACGACAAGGTAACAGTCACAAGGGAGGATATATATATATATATATATATATATATATATATATATATATATATATATATTGTTTTTTTTACACTAACAGCCATTACATGTGTCAAATAAATACTAAGGGGTGGGGAAACAAAAAATAAGATGAATAAATTAGCACAGTTGTGGTGCTGATAAGCACAGTTGTGGTGCTGAACGGACAGTGCTCCAAAATTATGAGTAATGGCTAATACTGAATGGCAATAGCCACGGAACCATGACAAACGATACTAAGGAACTAAACTGAAAATGTGCTTCACTGTTAGATATGGCAGTGGAAGGCAGTGGAAGCAATGTTACAAAGTAACAACTGAAAATTACACAGTAATAGACTAGATAAAAAGTAAAACATGATGCGTCGATGTGACGAGGGGAAGCCGAGCCATAGGCCTCCACTTGAAAACACAGAGGACAACAGGGAATAACTCTGGCAAAATAAACATGCAAATAGGTTCTAGCAGGGGCAACTACATAGGCATGTGAAACTGAGTCCATATCTGAAGCAGTTACACCTTCCAGTACATGCCTTGGAGCACCCACATTTGGTCAACTCCCAACAACTCTCCGCAATAGGTGGAAGTGGAGTCCAGAAGACTTTCCACTTCTCGTCCTGTTCCACCCATCCCCAGTCAGATGGGCTCGGCATTTGTGGATGTCGCTTCAATGCCTGTCCCCACACGTATCCAGCCTCATAAGAAGCATGTTTGGCATGCTCTTTGAGTGCTGCTTGAGTTGGTGGGATCAAGTCATATTGTCTTTGCTTTCTGGCAAAGAGATCAAGCCTGGCCTCGTTCACAGTTGTGACATCGCTGGACCGGTCATACATTAGATCTTCTTGGCCTCTTGACATGGATATCTTTGGTATCTTCAGTGTCTTCAGCAGATGTAGATGCTCTCTTTTGGGCCCTTTCCAGCTCTGTGTTGTTGAACCTAAGTTTACAGCTTGAATTATATTTTGCTCTGTTTCTTGTCGATGTGCTTTCTATGCCATCACCTTCATCTAGTCGGGTTGGACTAAGTAAGATAGGCAGAGCATTGATCTTATGAAATAATGGAACATTTCTTGCAATGGTATCATAACCAGTACGATCGTGCTCTCTGTTGAATAAACTCGGCTGAATGAGTTTTTCCTTGGTGACCTGCTGACAAATTAAACATCTGTCCCAGTTAGTTTTCACAACTGTTATGATGGCTTCTGCCATGTCTGCAGCATAGGCAGAGGCCGAGGGTTTATCCTTTTACCACCTTTTACCAAGCACTTTGATGTATGGGATACAACTAAGTTCGTGCCTTAACCCTACACTTAGTTCGATCGTTCATCCAATGCCATTTAAATCCTGAGCGATCTGTACACCATCCGGTTAACTAAAACCCCATTAACCTTGGCTCGGCTCTCCCGTGCTGGCACAACCTGTCAATTCAGGTGCGGCTATCTAACTGTTTTGGGGTAAATTAGACAGCATTTGGGATACCAACTTTCAATTAGCTGACATTGAACCCCACTCTGAGTTTAACAGCAGTGATATATCACCAGTGTGCCCTGGTAGTGCAGATATTCACTCTTATCTAATCTATCTATGATCAACAAATCAACACAACTGTATTGTGATGTGTTAAAAGTTGTTCTTTAGCATAATAATAATAATCGTATAATCGTCCTTAATGAAAAAAAAACATAAATTTCTATGAGAAAATGTATCTTTTG
Source organism: Gymnoscopelus braueri (assembly GCF_963280865.1). NCBI lineage: Eukaryota > Metazoa > Chordata > Actinopteri > Myctophiformes > Myctophidae > Gymnoscopelus > Gymnoscopelus braueri. The sequence continues at coordinate 1,547,639 of NC_137624.1, read as the reverse complement.
AGGATCCAGGGGGCGGCCATCTTGAAAATAGAAATGTAAAGTGGCTGGGAGTGTTTTCTTGTCAAGCAACCCTTAGAGACTGCTCATGCCAAATTTAATGCTTGTATCACCAAATAAACCATTATATAACTTAATTGCTCCACTAAAGTGTTGGCCATCTTGAAAAATGGCCGCCATCTTGAAATTTCAAGTAGCTGTGGGTGGCCTATTGTCAAGTGACCCACAGAGACTGCTCATGCCAATTTTCATGCTTGTATCACCAAATAAACCATCATATCACTTAACTGCCCACTAAGATGTCGGCCATCTTGAAAAATGGCCGCCATCTTTGATTTTCAAGTGGCTCGATTAAAAAAATCGATAAATGACCTCTAAAGATGATCTGTACCAAGTTTCACGCTTGTATCACCAAGTGAACGATTCTCCCAAAATATTGCTTTTAGCCGCTGCACTATATGTCTTTTCATATGAAAACTCTTAACAGTAGAAACAAACATAGAAAGGTGTTGTGTCAGCTATTGTTGTAAATCCCACTTCTATTAACGTTTTCAATGGAAATGTCACATATTTGAATTGATTGAAATTGCGTTAAATTTAGTTTGTCACAATGTTATCATAGATTCATCAGCTAGGTACATTAGTAGCTGATGGAGATTTTGATTGCATTAGATAATTGTTAACCTTCATTCATTATTATAATAATTAACGTAATTAAAAAAAGCTCTTAAATGTTCTCCTTTTCTTTACGTTAGCAAATCCTTGCTCGTGTCTTTCCATCACTCTGTTTCCCTCAGTTGGGAAACTTTTGCTGAGTCTGAAGGAACACTAGACCTATGTTCTGTGTTTAATTTAGTTTTTCTGTTTTGACATCGTTGACCTGGTTCATTGTCTGCCTGTTAGAATGAATGAAGTGCTGTTTTAGACTGTGTGTTGGAGCTGGTAGGCCTAACTGTTAGCTCTGTTTATGTGTTGGAGCTGGTAGGCCTACACTGTTAGCTCTGTTTATGTGTTGGAGCTGTTAGGCCTAACTGTTAGCTTTGTCTGTGAGCTGGTAGGCCTACCCAGTTAACTCTGTGTTGGAGCTGGAAGGCATACACTGTTAGCTCTGTTTATGTGTTGGAGCTGGTAGGCCTACACTGTTAGCTCTGTGTGTTGGAGGCGGTAGAATCAGAATCAGTTTTATTAGTCACATCACACGTAAAGAAGTGGGTACATTTACTTTTTTTGTGCGCTCACCATTGTTTTGTAGTATTTGGTGAGAAGAGAGAGAATGAGAGGAGGGGGGAGTGAGAGCAAAGGGAAAGAGATTATATTTAGAATGTTACCATCATATTGTCGCAGTCGGGTGGAAACCTCTTATGTCGAAAACTGTTACTTTTCAGGAAATGTAACAGGAAAAAAATATATATTTTTTTTTCCAATTTAGTTATTATTTAGTCACAACGCGATCCTCCATTGCAGAGTGATCGCCGATCGAAAACGGCTCACTTCCACCACGTTAAAAAGAAATGGAGATATTAAGCTTTTAGTCAAGGAGTTAACATTGGAGCGGTCGACCGGAAGAATTTTTGACATGGATCGACATCCGGCCTCTCCTTCTCAGAGACTCCTTGGATGATCCCAAAGTTTCGTTAGAGCGCCCCACGTGGGAAAAATATATTCTAAAAAAAAAGGGCCAAAAACGGTTGGGACCGTTTATGGCACTCAATGTGTTCAAATTTTTTTTTTACTGTAACTAATGTCTGAGTCTCAGACAAACACACCATAGCTGATGTTTTTCTTTTTTTAAAGCCGCGTCACACAGCATTTCCTGCCGTATCGATATGGCAGCCTCTGTATCGATACGATTATCACAGCCCTACACTTTAGTTAAAGTAATACTAGGTAACGTTTTCAACAAAACTAAAGTTAAATTGTATATCTTTTGTGAGTGGCAAAAGTTTCACAACACCCACTCCATGAATTTCACCCCCGGAAGCCTTTTATTTATATATTTTGTATTGAACGCTGTCGGGGGGGACTTTCCCGGGAAAATGACGTCATCTGGCCAGAAAACGGAACTACCGCAACGGTTTCCTGTTTGGCCAGGAACTACCGCGCTAATAACAAAAAGGAACCTCACGCTGATTTTAAGAGAATGTAGGATTGGAAGATCGAAAAAGAACAGAAAAAGAAAGCACAGCTCATGGTAACTAATGCTCCACTGGCTAAGAGAAACGATCCGCAGATAGTATAAAACAATTAAAAGATCGCTTTTTGAAACGCTTCCGGCTTCCGGTGAAAACAAATGGAATTCTGGGTAATCGAGGACTACGGAAATTGTATGCAGTGACGGTAGTGACCAGCAGAGGTTGCTAAAAATCGTTATTTGTGAATCTGCATTGTACAACTTTAAATAAAGTAGGGCATTAATTTACTGAAAATGTTTTAAATAATGGAGATAAGAGGTTTTGCCCGACAGCAACGATTATGCAGGTGTCTACTTGTTATTTTAGAAACATTAACATCATATACAGCCATACGTGTGCGTCCTGTTTGTGTCATCGAGTTGCTGTGATGTTATTGTTGTGTTATGATGCTTAGGCTGTTCTCTGCTGTCCTGAATAGTTTGTTGTAAAGGATTGAATGCTGTAAACTTATTTTACTACTTGTGCATTTGCATGGTTAATCTATTATCTATAGTAGTAACACATCGTCTCTCTCGGGTGGAAACTGTTACTTTTCGGTATTAAAATGCAAATATATCAAAAGTAGCAGATCGACAAGCTCAAATTTTGAGCTTGTAGATCTGCTACTTTTGATGCTTTTGTGTGACGCTGTAGTATGATCAAGTAGGGCATTCATTTCCGAAAAAACGCAACTTAAAATATGGAGATAAGAGGTTTCTGCTCGACAGCAATGATATTGTTATTCGCTTCTGTCCCGTGGAAACCTTGTACGTCCGAATCCGAAACTTTCCCTTTTCAGAAAATGTAAAAAAAATAATAACCTGTGTTCCAATGGATCCAATGTAGTTATTATTTATTTATTATTTAGTCACATGCTCTTGTTAATACTTTTCATAACCACTTTCAATTTGGCCTCCCTATTTTAGGCATGGCATTATAGGCACAGACAAATAGTTCTAAATTAGCTTGCACACTGGTCTTCTTTTTAATGTCGCTGTATAGCAAAGCATCAAACTGAGCCATGAAATAAACGCATTGAAACGACTTACTGGGATAATTCCACTGCTGTGACAGCGATGATCTGCGGCTGAAACTCTTCTTCACAGCTAAATTGTCCGCAATTAGTTAAACACATTAAGACCTGAGGCCGATTCTATGTATGTTGTTGTCCAGGGACCCCCAAAAGCAAAGATTTAAGTTAAACTTATTAACAAATTCACCACTGAAAATATGACCATCTTTGACACTCAGACACAGCGTGACTGATGTTTTCTGTCCCCAGGAACGATGTCCTGAAACAGATTAAATAAAATATCATAAAAATATAGAAATATAAAAATAAGTGTGACATGTTTTTTGTCCCCAGGAATGATGACCTTAAACAGATGCTGGAGAGTAACAAGGAGTCACTCAAACTGGAGGCCATGAAGAGGATTGTTGGGGTGAGTCAATAATAATTAAATAAATAATCATATGATTATTAATACTGACATGTAATGTGATTGTTGGCATAAGTAAATCATTTTAAATGACAATCTCATTATTAATACTGATATGTAACGTGATTGGGGTTAGTAAATCATATTAAATAATAATATTATTACTGATATTGATATGCAATGTGATTGTTGGGGTAAGTAAAGTAACAGTTTGTCTTCAGCCTCGCTCACACGATAACATTATCTGGGATATTTGGGGTCCGGAACGGCCCTCCCGATAATCGGTAGTAGTTCCCTAGTAGAGCCCTGCAAGCCCCTAAGGATCCGCTGTTTTTCATTTATAAACCCATAAAAAAGCTTTGTGTCATTTTAGGTCTTAGCTATATTATATAGCACATTGGTTCTCAAAGTGGGGTCTTGGGTCCAAGGGTAATTAATATTGCAATACAATAATTTTGACCACTTAAACCATTTTATACTTTGGCTATTCAAAAATAGCAGATCTACAAGCTCATAGCGCATCACTTCATGGCACGCTATGAATATATATATATATATTTTAAAGCGAACATTTTTAACTCAAATCTTTGCTTCTTTGCTTTGAGCACCACTGATATAGTATACGTTTTTCAGAAAACAGAATCGGGTTCAGGTCTTAATCAATGGTCGCGCAGCGGTATTCACCAGTGGATTGAATCTCTCTTGAGTCTGTGGTACGTTAGTTATGTTAGTTTCTGAACGTCTGACAGCCTCTGACAAGTTGGGAGTAAGACGCTTTCGTTGGTCGAGCTGACGTACAGCGCTCCCAGACACAAAATATTCACTCATTTCTTTTTATTGTTATTTACAGCTTATCGCCAAAGGGAAGAATTCATCAGAATTGTTTCCAGCTGTTGTGAAGAATGTGGCGAGCAAGAACATTGAGGTACAGTATGTCACCTATGTAAAATAACCTGCTATGGAAATAGAAATGTACACAATGTTGAAACTGGCCACTCTACAAGTATGCTGCCGATCAATTTTCGTTTGCTGTTCTTTATGACGTTCTTTATGGGAACGGGGAAGCGCATATCATAGAGTAATAGAAGCACACACATAAGTCTGATGCCAGGGCCAGCAGATTTTTTTGTTTTGTTTACCCTCTCTGTAGCTACCCAACACAGACAGGAGTGAGTCAGGAAAGAAGACAACAACACAGGAAGGGTGGGCACTCTTCTGAGGTGCCCAGATCCCCCCTATAGTGCCCACAATGTTTTGGCGCCCGCCCACTCTACCCACCAAAATGAAGCGTCGAAATTAAGTGGAGCACAAAACAAAACAGACGCTGTGTGTGTGTGTGTGTCTCGGAATAATGAAGTCAATCCAAACGAGATCCACATGGATAAGGTATTAAAAAGTCCAAATAGCCTAGTCCTAGTCATTTAATCCAACAGACAAATAGAATCTCCGGACCGCAGCGGAGCAGAAAATACAAATAACTGTCTCACCGGAATGAATTGATGAACCCTGTGCGTTATAACTCAGTGTGTGCATTTTGACATTCAGCTGTATCCCAGAAATGGCAAAAGACATTGCATATAAGTGATCAAACAATTCAGGTCTCACATACAGTAGACTCCCTGAAAATACGTGAACATTTTTGCAAATCTTTGAATATATATTTTTTTAAAGCAAACATTTGTAACTCAAATCTTTGCTTCTGGGGGTCCCTGAAACTAAACATTTTGAAATGGGGGTCCGCAGCCAAATACATATAATTTTTGGGGGTCCTTGACATGAAAAAGTTTGAAAACCACTGATATAATTGATCAACGCAATTAAAGGGTCGTAGGAGTTGTCACACTAGACGAGAAAATAATTAATAATAAAGAAAAAAAAGAAATTCTACGACGTGTTAAAACTGTGGCCGTGCGCACCCGACGTTCACCTGAACGCAGCAGGTGTTTTGTCGGGTTGGCAAGATCAGGCTAAAATCGCACTGAACTTGTGTAGTGTGTATACCCGGCTTTAGTTACACGCCTGTGTTGCTGACTAGGAATAGCCAATCTACAACCTCCCAATGTGTGGCAGCACTACGCGTTGTGAGCTTTCAGATCAGCTGTTTTGGTTGTGAGCGACGTGACGCGCCAGCCTAGTGTAGGCTTGTGTTCTTGTGGGAGCAGCTGGGAGGACGTAATGAACAGAGGAAACACTGCAGTCACGTCTGGACTCTCCCACCTGACCTGACACACCCCATGCTGAGGCTGGCTCACCTTCCAATCAATCTGTTCTGTCTCTCTGTGCCTGACGCTCGCACACACACATACACACATACACACACCAACTCCCATTACCTACATCTTGCTCTAAAAATGGCTTTTCTCACCAGTTATTTCTCCATTTTTCCACCTCAGCTTGTCTGTCTGTCTGTCTGTCTGTCTGTCTGTCTGTCTGTCTGTCTGTCTGTCTGTCTTTCTCTGTCTGTCTGTCTGTCTGTCTCTCACAGATACAGACCTCCATTGATGTGTTGTAATTAGAGCATTGTGTATGATTCTCACATATTTTATTTCATAATATCTGTCTTCTGTCATAATGGTGTGTGACGCACTGTGTTGTAATGAACTTGTAGATTGGCTTTTTTAGAAACATGTTGAAATAGTCTTTCTCCTATAATGACATGCCCAAAATAGGAAAGTGAGGAAGTGGTTAATTCCACTCGTGATTGAACAGTGTGTTTACAGGTGATTACCATGGTTACTCTGGTACGACCGATCAGCACCAAAATGTCTTGTGTCAGAGAGGGTTGACATAACGCCTCCGTCCTACTCCTCCCACTCATCATTCCCCACTGACATGCTCCCCCCCCCAGCCTGTAGGAGTACGTACAGTGTCCACCCAACACAACCAATTGTGTTCATATTCGGGCTGGTAAATTAATATTCAAATTTCGAATGTCTATTCGAATATGAAAATTAATATTCAAATTAAAAAAGAATATATATATATATATATATATATATATATATATATATATATATATATATATATATATATATATATATATATATATATATATATATATATATATATAGTTTTACAAACACAGGATATGGTGTTATTATCCAAAGTGCAAGGGACGTCGTCCTCCCTGAGCCAAGCTTGCGCCTGACCGCATACCTGAATGGGACTAGGTGTTACAATCCTTGTTTATACCTTGAGAAACCTGGGTGGGGATGATAAAGTCATCACAGGGTTGGGTGGAAGGGGCTAAGGGTTTCATTGGGGTCGTCAGGTGGGCGCCCTCCATCTTGGGTGTTTCATTGACTAGGCCCACAACACCTCCAGAGGGTTCAACAGCAACACCTGGCGTCCCAGGTGTGCCCCCCTCTGCCTTACCCCCTTCTATACCTCACTCCTCTTGATGTCGTCTTAGACGTAGGTGTCATTTCGGAGCCCAGCTGTTGTCTCTCCTCCTGATCCAGAGCCACTGGCTTGCTCTTTCAGCAGCACTGGACAGGGCTTTGATGGCTTGACGTTGGGCCTGGCCTCGGATTCCCATGTCCTTGAGGAGACTGGTGGCTGACCTGCCCACGAAGCCTCTACAGCCCACTTCTACGGGAAGAACTCTGGCCTTCCAACCCCGTTGTTCAGCATCCGCTGCCAGCTCGGCATACCGAAGCCTCTTGCGCTCATAGGCCTCGGCCACATTATCTTCCCAGGGCACTGTGAGCTCTATGATGTAGACGCTTCGAATTGAAGAGGACCAAAGCACAAGATCTGGCCTGAGGTTGGTCGTGGCAATCTCCGCTGGGAAGCAGAGTCTCTGCTCCAGGTCAACCAGGAGCCTCCAGTCTCGTGCTGCGCCCAGCTGTCCGGCCTCTGGTTTTGGTGTGCGGGACTTAGGTAGCTTCTCCCCTTCACGGACGAACTGTCCTGAAGATCTAAGATGGGTGGAAAGCGGAGGCAGGGCGTTGACGATATATATATATATATATATATATATATATATATATATATATATATATATTTTTTTTTTTTTTTTTTTAAATAATACTAATAATCAAATATATTCTGCCAATTTTTTAGACCAATATTTGAAAATCATTTCTGAGGAAAGTTACCAGCCCTAGTTCATATGGACCATGGGTTTTCATCAGGGGGTCCTCAGAGTTACTACAGGGGGTCCTCCAAATCTTTGTGATTTTTTTTTTCTTTAACCACATGAACCCTAGAATCTCTATTCTGAGGGGAACATTAGCCAAAAAACGCAGGTCTTCGAACACAGCTTCGAGGCGTGTGTAAATAGCTTGTGGATCTGCTATTTTTTGGCATCGAGAGGGAAAAAGAGCATACCAAGTACAGAGCCAACGGTCAAGTTTACTAAGTATTGAGGGTTTATGTGCTTAAAGGTCTGATACACTTTAACATGAATCCAACATATTGATACTAGAAAAGATGTCCTAGACTCTTCTCCCTTCCCTAAAACTCCCTGGACAACGCTCCACATGTCTTAGACTCTTCTCCCTTCTCTAAAACTCCCTGGACAACGCTCCACATGTTCTAGACTCTTCTCCCTTCTCTAAAACTCCCTGGACAACGCTCCACATGTCCTAGACTCTTCTCCCTTCTCTAAAACTCCCTGGACAACACTCTAAACGTCCTAGACTCTTTTCCCTTCCCTAAAACACCATGGACAACGTTTCACGCGTGCCAGACTCCTCTCCCTTCTGGCTCCCAAACTGTGGAATTTTGGAATACATTTGTTGCCGTAATCTGAAGATTCAGAGACTCGTCCTCACCCCCTAGCCCCTGTACCCCTTCCTGCCACCCTTTCTCTGGATTGATGCTTGCGACTGACCAAGACATGGCTACCATGCAGACATATCTTGGTTACTCGTTCTCATGTTTTTCTTACATAGGTTTGTTTTCTTGACCACTATGTTAACACATTGATTGCCTAGAATCTAGATCGAATTAACTCGTTTTTCAAATCCATCACTTGATTGCCTAGATCGAGTTAACTCTTTTTTTCTTTTTTTCTTCTTTTTTTGACCCAAAGACCAAGGAGATATGATTTTTCGAAGATCTAGACTCCTATCCACTTCCTTGTTAACTTAAAATTTAAAAATTCTGTATCTCGGCTCCTGAGTACTTTTCTTTTCAATGAAAAATCTCTGGCATAAAACTGCCAAAAATCTGAAATAATTCAAGCAGTGAATGTGTTAAGCATGTTATTCTTAACTAATGTTATGTTATTTAACACATCAAGTGCCAGAGTTTTTTTTAAACGGGGCACATCCAGTGCCACTGTTCTTACCGTTTACGCTGATATGTTTAGAGCTGTAGAAGCCTCCACGAGGACGCGGATGTATACAAAGGGTGCGTGAGCGACTAACGACTGGAACAATAATATTTCTAACGCGATCCGCCCATTGCAGAGTGATCGCACGTCAAAAATGGCTTGTTTTCACCACGGTAAAAAGGTGTGGAGATATGGAGCTTTTTCTCCAGATTCCTATCATTGGAGAGGACGGAAAATACATTTTTTGGGCCCTTGTCACAACCGTCCATTCCATTTTACAGGGACCTATCCTAAGTTGCGTTAGAACGCCCCTTGCGGGAAAGAAAATAAAATAAAACTTGCAAACATGAGAATTCTCGTTTATGGCACTCGACGGGTGTTTTTGCAAACACGAGAATTCTCGTGTTTGGCACTCAATGTGTTAAACAGATGTTTACCTGGTATCCTATAGTTTCAATGTACAGATTGTTATTTTGATAGTATATTGTTTAGACTGATGCTACGTTCGTGGTGGTTTCTTGAGGCACTACACTGTCTCTCTGCATTCTATGTATGTGATTATTTACCTTACTTATTGTTAAGTTGCTCAGGATAAGACCGTCTGCTAAATGCCTAAATTGTAAATGGCATGTGGTGTTTTGTTCTTGCAGTTGGTAGAAGCAGGCATTTAAATGTAAATGTGTATATATATAAATGTAAATGTATGTGTGATATTGTACACACGCTATTCAAAATGACTCTGCTTTGGTGGTGTTTCAGTTGAATAAGATGGTCTATATGTACCTGGTGTGTATTGCATCGCCTCTGTCGGGTGGAAACCTTATATGTCCAATAGATTTTCGCGATTCAAATTCAAAAACGGCAAAAGTAGCTGTTTGACAAGCTCGAAAATAGTTTTGAGCTTTCATGCCGTAGTGTGATCAAGTAGGGCGTTAATTTACGGGAAAAGAAAACGCAACACGTTGAAATATGAAGACGAGGTTTCTGCCCAACAACAACGGTATGTATTGTTGCAGTTGAAGAGGCTGGTATTTAAATGCATGTGTATTGTGTTGTTTCAGTTGAAGAAGCTGGTGTATGTGTACCTGGTGAGATACGCAGAGGAGCAGCAGGACCTGGCTCTGCTGTCCATCAGCACCTTCCAGAGAGCCCTAAAGGTACCTCGCCACACATGTTATTTTTCCGCTTCTGCATTACCCATTCAATCCAGGAATGCATCTGTGTCATTTTAAGATTTCTTTGGCTATTCAAAAATAGCAGGTATGCAAGCTCATAGCATTGCACCGAGTGCCTCGCTATGAGCTTGTAGATATGCTATTTGTTAAGAAAAAAACGTGAAGATGTCTGCAAATCTGTGAATATATAATTTTTTTACTCAAATCTTTGCTTCTGGGGGTCTCTGGAACAAAATATTTTGAGATGGGGGTTCTGTGGCCAAATACATATCATTTGTGGTGGTCCTTGACATGAAAAAGTTTGAGAACACTGATATAGCAACATAAGTAAAAAAAACTAAAATAGAGAATTGATAGGATTTAGAAGACATTTGTAGAATCCCCCAGAAGCAAACATTTGAGTTTAAATGTTCGCTTTAAAAAAGATATACCGGTGTGTGTGTGTGTGTGTGTGTGTGTGTGTGTGTGTGTGTGTGTGTGTATATATATATATTCAAAGATTTGCAAAAGTTTTCACGATTTTTCAAAAAAATTGCAGATCTACAAGCTTGTATCGTGGCACTCGGTGAGCTTGTATATCTGCTATTTTTCAATAGCCCAAAGTATGAAATAATGGTTATAGCTGAAACAATACAAAATGACACAGTACGCGTTTAAAAAAAGAAAATGACAACCCCAAATAAGTTGAAAAATTAAAGTTGATTATTTTTCTTTTCTTTTTTTATTAATGGATTGTGATCTTCTCCGTCAGGACCCTAACCAGCTGATCCGGGCCAGCGCTCTGAGGGTTCTGTCCAGTATCCGAGTCCCCATCATCGTCCCCATCATGATGCTGGCCATTAAGGAGGCTGCCACCGACATGTCCCCATACGTACGCAAGACCTCTGCCCACGCCATCCAGAAACTCTACAGGTGTCTACAGCAATGGTTCCCGAACTGGGGGTCCCCAAATGAGTTTGTGGGGTCCCCAGATGATTAGCTTAATGTCCAACATTGTTTTGTCACTCAACAGTAAACATAACCACATAAGTGTATACAGGGTATCTGCACATTTCTAAAGTTACAATTTAACCCGTTTTGGGCGGGAACCCCTATTTGTAACTACACTTTTCAAGACGGGAACCCCTTTTGGGGTTCCTGTTACTATGTACAGTATATAGCAACATCATTTTTTGTAATTTTTGAATACATATTTGAAGTTTTTCAGTAAACTTAGGTCAGGATGTAGAAGGCGTTTTTAGAATCGGCCTCGGGTCTAAATGGGTTAATAACTTTTAAGTATAATAATACCTCTACAATAAAAATAAACTAATAATAACACCATTACTACGTCAAAGTAACCAACAAACATTGTCCAAATTGTCAAATATTACCTAAGAAAGAGGCAAACATTTTGAAAATATCCGATCTGCAAGCTCACAACGCCTCGCAATGCGTGGCGTTGTGAGCTTGTAGATCAGCTATTTTCACTATTTATCAGAGGAATTGAGTCAACCTCGGTGCGCGTGTCGCCGAGGGCAGTGCGGTGCCTGGTGTGGAGTCGGTCAGGTAGGCGGTTGTCCAGAACCGTAGGCGGTTGTCCATATATAGGCATATACGGAGATCCGGTTGTCCAGAACCCCCGATCTGACCGATATGCCCATAGATGGGACCAATCGACTTAAGACTCGCTGTGCATATCGGTGCACTGACAGACAATGATAATTGCAGCTAAAAATTTATCGTTTTTATTTAAAAAAAATATCCGTAACTCAAGTGGAAGCTCAACAGTATGAGTTTGTTCAAATTGATGGTATGAATGTGATTTCTAATTGGTCTTAACGTTTGTTAAAGGCCTTGTTGCGGCCATCAGATATGTTGTCATTCATTGTTGCAACATTTTGGGCCACCCAACATCAAGTGACAGCCATACGTTTAGATGGCTGCTTTTACCTTTGGGTTTGACGGGCGGGGGAAGTGATCAAAATGTAATTAGTAAGCCTATCAATTTTTGTATTATTACATTGGAAATAATTCTCACTCCTTTTATGTTCAGCTTGGATCCTGATCAGAAAGAACAGCTGATTGAAGTGATTGAGAAACTGCTGAAAGACAAAAGCACTGTAAGTACAACACAATAACACAACCATAAACTATTATTAACCACTAAAGCCCTATATACGTCATTGTACGGCGGGCAATTAAACTAGCCGATCTACAAGCTTGTAGCGTGTTGATCTGCTGTGTTTGAAAATGTCTTTGAAGTTTCTTGTTTACATATTTTGAATTAGATTTTGTCCTGTGATGTAAAAACAACCGGAATCCTGTTGAGGATTCTGGCCACTGGATGGCGCCCCAGTCAAATGCTAGTCATTGCCCTGCTCTCTGTGGCTCCGTTTATCCAGTAATGCCATGGTTTGTTAACAGCCACTTAAACCCACACTCCATTCACATGCTCCGTGTTAACAGTCCATTTACAAGCCTTTTCACACTGATGCCGCTGTCAGCCTCATCTCCTCAAAGGCCAAATAAGCACTCTGTTTATGAAAATCGTCGCTGTCGGGCAGAAACCTTGTATCTCCATGTTTTAACTTTTTATATTTAGTTTTTTTGTAAATGACTTCATGCTACAGTGTCACACACAAGAAAGCAAACATAGCCGAAAATGTGAGATAAAAACAATGAGTTTATGAATTGAAATTACATGTTAAGGATCATTTCATTTTAACCCATTAAAACGGCAAAAGCATCTGTCATTTCAGATTTTTGCGTTGGCCATTCAAAAACGGCATATATACAAGCTTACGTCACTTTGTGCCGCGCTGGGAGCTTGTACATCTGCTATTCTTGAACATTTTTTAAAAATATTGAAAGTGTGTGAACTACTGATTTTGGAAAAAAAAAAGTTATTTAGCTAGTTTCTACTGTTTTTCAACTCGCGAGTTGATGCCCGAAACACCAGGCCTGCTCACATTTGTAGAATCGGCCTCAGGTCTTAATGGGTTAAATATAGTATAACAATCAGCAAAATAAATAAATACAGCTATCTCTTTCAGAATTCAAAATCTAAGCAAGACACTGTGACAGGAAAGAAGCAAAGGAGAAAACGGTGAAATCAGCTGGCACACTGTCAGTGTGGACAGGGCATCAAGGCCACTGTGGCCTGTTTCATTTTTCTAAGGGCATGAGGCCAAAATGAGGGGCAACGGCGGCCATGGCCTTCATGGCCTCCACGAAATTGTGGGTTTTATAAATATTTAACCCATTAAAACCGGGAAAGCATCTGTCATTTTAGATTCGAACCATTATCTTATACTTTGGCTATTCAAAAATAGCAGATATACAAGCTCATAGCACGACACAGAGTGCCGTGCTATGAGCTTGTAGATCTGATTTATTTTTTAAATCATGAAAAATGTGTGCAAATCTTTGAATATATATTTTTTTATTCTACAAATGTCTAAATCCAGTTTTTTGAACAAACTTATGTTTGGTGGTTTGCATGTCAAGGACCCCCATCTAAAAATATGTTGTTCCAGGGACCCCCAAGAAGCAAAGATTTGAGTTGAAAATGTTTGCTTTAAAAGATTTCAGATTTGCACACATTTTCACGATAAAAAAAAAAATGTGCGGCACTCTGTGCCTGTATATCTGCTATTTTTGAATATTTTTTAAAAGTATAACATAATGGTTAAAGTAGTTACACAGATGCGTTCCCGGTTTTAATGGGTTAACCAATGACAAGCAATAACAAGAGCTTGTGACTAAATCATAACTGCATCAGATCCATTGGAACACAGGTTCTTTTTTTTTTTTTTATCTTGAAAAGTAGCAGTTTTGGACATACAAGGTTTCCACGCGACAGCGACGAAATGAACCGTAAATGAAACCGGAGGATTCTCAGACTGTCTTTTAAGTCAGTCACACGCGCAATGCAAAGCTTTAGCGTGAGGCACGCCGTTAATTTGAAAGAGGTCAAAATAAATGGCATGCAAAGTGTTTTGAATGTCAAGCTTGTCTATAGAATGCAGAGGACATAATGTCGGGTTTGTTTTGTAGTTTTATGTATTCACAGCGTTAAGCTCTCATTATGCACACAGAACCCAGGCCAAGAGGGGGTGGGGGGGGAGAAGGACCCCGCTACCAGATGCAGAACATATTTAGCCCCCGGTGCTAACGAAGACAAATGACTACGCTTTACTGGAGCTAACACTATAGAGGGCTGGGGGACATTATCACACTATGAGACGTTGGGGACAGAGAGAGGGGACATTATCACACTATGAGACGTTGGGGACAGAGAGAGAGAGGACATTATGGTCACTCTATGAGGGCTGATGGACATTATCATACTCTGAGAATGGGACACACACATTATTGTCACACAGAGAGAGGACATTATGGTCACACTTTCAGAAATGTATCGGAGTTGTTGCCGTAGTGTATAAGACAATAGTTTGCTGATCCTTAGACCACAGGTTCAAAGAAGAAGCATTTTCACGGGAGGGTTCTTGTGAGATTAAGGCTATGTTTAGGCACAGTTTCTGTGAGGTTAAAGGGATAGTTCACCCCCAAAATGACTTTTTTTCCTATCGATTGCACACCCCATGGAGACTTGAATTCATGGAGATTTTTAGTTTTTGTCGCATTCCTAAGCCAATAATTTGATGACCGGCAGTGGCTCCGGTAGGAGACACAAAGTTGACACTTTGTGTCTCCTACCGGAGCCACTGCCGGTCATCAAATTATACTATAGTACCTTTACGGTTAGGTTCAGGCATAGTAAACACAGACTCGCATGCGGTCCCAGCTGTCATCCGAGCGCTCCCTTAGAGGCTACATGCTACCATAAGATATCAGAACAAAGTTCTTATGGGCATTATGGGTTGACACCACCTTCCTCTGGTTCCGAAGGTTGGTTCTTACTGTCAAAACATCTAGGTGTGCTGGGGTGACCACTGAAGATTCTGAGACCACCCATAATAACTTCTTGATGACATCATTTTGTAGTTATAACCTGCCCCATAACATGACACCTTATGGTAGCGGACTTTATCATCACAGAGAGGACTTTATCATCACAGAGAGGACTTTATCATCACACAGATAGGACATTATCATCACACAAAGAGGACATTATCATCACACACAGAGGACATTATCATCACATACAGAGGACATTATCATCACACACTGAGGACATTATTATCACACACAGGACATTATCATCACATTATCATCACACACAGAGGACATTATCATCACACAGAGGACATTATCATCACACACAGAGGACATAATCATCACACACAGAGGACATTATCATCACACAGAGGACATTATCATCACATTATCATCACACACTGAGGACATTATCATCACACACAGAGGACATTATCATCACACAGAGGACATTTTCATCACATGCAGAGGACATTTTCATCACATACAGAGGACATTATCATCATACAGAGAGGATATTATAGCATCAGCTATGATATCGGATAATCGGAATAGATTTTTTTAAACAATCGACTAAACCGATTAGTCTGATTAACAACATAACCCTGTTATACATTGTTGTACAATGGTGATGTGCAAAAATAGCAACACATAGCCGATCTACGAGCTCACAACGTGTCGCCTAGCAAGATTTGCTATTTAAATGATCAAAAATCTTCTATTTATGGATCATGTAACCTTTACAATTTATGCTTTTAGCTGACGCTCTTATCCAGAGTGAAGTGTGAAATGAGAATAAACATGAACTCTTGTCAACAAACAACACAGTAAATAGCCACATAAGATACCAGGTAAACGATGAACCTAGCATCTGTCTAAACAACATGTTTCTAATTACTTCTGAACTATCCTGTTCATTTTAAACTATAGGATACCAGGTAAACGAGGAAACTAGCATCTGTCTAAACATCTTTATTTTTGGTCACGGAACATTTAAATCTAAATATCAAAACCAGCCAACCAACAGGTTGACATGCAAGTTTGCCACCAAACAGGCTATTTTTTGAAAATGTTGGAAAATGTAAAAGAAAATTGGGAAGAAATTCAACTAAAATAACTTAATGACCTCAATCAGATATTGAGCCATTTATCATCATATCAAATTTATAATTTTAATTCTCACCTCGTTTAGGATTAATGAACGATTATTAAAAAAAGAAAAAACAATCTTGAGAATAGACTATTTAAAAGCTCACAACACGTTTAGTTGCAATGCTTGTAGATCGCTATTTTCACTATTTTTGAACACCACCATTGTACAACAACATATACAGTGGTTAATCAGACTAATTGCCAAAAAAAATCAAAGTCCATTTGTTGATATACTTCTCGATTATTTGGTTTAAGTAGGTCATTGGTTCTAAATATCGGTTTCAATACATTTTCAGTTAATTGCCCAGTCCTAGTTGATGTCACTGCAGAACATGGAAACATTTGGTAATTAAGTTAACGTACTACGTGCCATTGTCCTTTGCAGAACCAAAGTGTCCCTTTTACTTAAACGGTTTGTGACACATGGAGGGTTTGATTCCGGGCCGCAGCAGTGTTTAAAGAGGAGACGGCTGCAGCTGTTTTTTTTACCGTGATGGATCTATTATCCCGCCATTACAAGATAAATGATCGATCCCCTCGATCCGCATCCTCCCTCTCTGCACCGACCGCAAAACTGAAATGAGAAGAGGGGGGAGGGGCACGTATGATTAGGGGCCAAGTGACACGCCCATTAATTTAACCCATTCAATCCGGGAACGCATCTGTGTCATTTTAGATTTCTTTGGCTATTCAAAAATAGCAGATCTACAAGCTCATAGTGCGGCACAGAGTGCCGTGCTATGAGCTTGTAGATCTGCGGTTTTATTTTTATCGTGAAAATTGGTGCAAATCTTAGAATATATATTTTTTGGGAAATATATTTTTGAACTCAAATCTTTGCTTCTGGGGGGGGGGGGGGGGGTCCCTGGAACAAAATAGTTCAAGAGGGTCCGTGGCCAAAACATAAATTTGGGGGTCCTTGACATGAAAAAGTTTGAGAACCACTGATGTAGAGCAACATACGTTTAAAAAAATAAAAAAATCATAATTTGGATTTAGAAGACATTTGTAGAATCCCCACAAGCAAAGATTTTAGTTAAAAAATGTTTGCTTTAAAAAATACATATTTAAAGATTTGCACACATTTTCACGATTTAAAAAAACATTGCAGATGTACAAGATCGTAGCGTGGCACTCAGTGCTGTGCTATGAGCTTGTAGATCTTCTATTTTTGAATAGCCAGCGAAATCTGAAATGACACACAGATACTTTCTCGTTCCAGTCATAATGGGTTAAGAGAGAGAGAGAGAGCGAGAGAGAGAGAGGGAGGATAGTATTGCTGTCGGGTGGAAACCTTGTATGTCCAAAACTGTTACTTTCCAGGAAATAGGGGGGGGGGGGAGAAGCTGTGTTCCAATGGATCCAAGTGTAGTTATTATTTAGTCACTAATCTCTCAAGAATCTGTCGGCACCACTGCCCTAAACATGTAGTGTTGTTGTTAGTAGGAATAAACACAGAAGCACCTGGCAGGAAGTGGACTAAGAAAGGGGAGGAGCCAAACATAGTTCCTGTTTCTACACAAATAAAATGAGGTGGTGCCCTCAGAAGCTAAAACAAAGGGGAAAAAAGTAAACTTACTTTTTTTTTTACCCAATGGGTTCCCAGATTATTTAGTCACAAGTTCTTGTTAATACTTTTCATTGGTTCAATATTTATAAAACCCACACACACACTTTTTTTGCTAATAGTAAAGATAGCCAATCTACAAGCTCACAACGTGTCTCATCACGGCACCAGGTGAGCATGTAAAACGTCTATTTTCCCTACTTTTACGTGGCACTGTTGTACGAAGAAGTAGGGCATACATTTACAAAGAAATTGAGATACAAGGTTTCTGCCTTACAGTGAGGATAGGCTCCACCCAGCCCCGGGCCATCAATCAAAGCGCGGCGCTCGGCGCGTCTCGTGTGGCGTGATGAGCCAGCACTCTGCCTCCGCCACCACGGGAAACTCTAATTAGAATTCATGGCAAAATAGATGCAAGGAAACGCTTTGGGCCCTTCATAATTTTATAGGAAATTTATTGTTATTAGAGGAACCATTTGCTTAGTGTGATTTTTCCATTACCGACTTGTCAACGCCGCCCAGATAATATGCTGCAGGGTGTCAGCTTTGTTGATGGCCCATGTAGTTTACCTTGTGTGTGTGTGTGTGTGTGTATGTGTGTGTGTGTTTGTGACCGTGTGCACATTGTGTAGTTTTACCTTCGAGGCCGTGTCTAATGGGGGAAGTTGGTGGAGAAGAATGCACATGGTCTACATGACACACACACACACACACACACACACACACACACACACACACACACACACACACACACACACACACACACACCGAGGGAGGGGAACACAGGGCAACGATGAGACACAAATAGCACAAAGTAACATTCACGCACTCTGGAAAGGATACCGTATTCTAATGACTCATTTTGTACTTGGTTTGGCGCTGGTGTCATGCACCTAAACGATCAGATCTAAAAGCTCACAATGCATTGCAGGAGGACACTTTTTTTCCCCCATTTTCTCTGCTAATTTCTTTGTGTCATCACTTCCGATTCTATGTGTTCAATCTGTATCCTGTGGGAGTTCTCTCTCCTGATTGGATACAATTGGTATTGGTGAGATTAGCTGCTCACAGACACAGGAGCAAATGGCGATGGCAAAATCTTCCAAAAAAAAAACACTGATCACTTGGCTTAGTATTTTACAGTAGAACTATTTCAGTCAGACAACTCTTGGATTGAATAAATAATAGAGCATAAATATTTAAGCATATTTGGCGTTTAATTTAATTCATTCCCTGTAAGCATGAATTATAATACGTTATTTGCCAACTAGATTTTCCATGGAATGAAATGGACCCCCATAAGGAACTCATAGAAACAGAGCTCACAGGTGGATGCTGGGGTGGTGTTGGGAGCACCAAAAAACTTCATAGAGCAGAGCACAAAGCAGCAGCAGCAGCAAAGCAGCAGCATAGCAGAGCAATACGATGGCAGAGCACCAGCAAGAAGCTGGTAGCTCTGCCATGGTACGCGTCCATGGCAGTAAAAGAGTAAAAGACCGGGAACACATCTGTGTCATTTTCAGATTTATTTGGCTATTAAAAAAATAGCAGATACAAGCTACTGAGTGCTGCGCTACAAGCTTATAGATGTGATCTTAGTTTTATATTAGTTTATTAGTTTTATGATGTATTGTTGTTATTAGCCTTTTAATAGTCTGTATTTGGTGGTAGGTTTTTGGTATTGCAGATGTCATGTTTGTCATTGTTATGTCCTGTATTGTTGTTACTGGCAGAGCTGTGTAACATTTATTTGCCTCTTCTCTTGGCCAGTGCACACTCGTAAAAGAGACAATGGTCTCAATGTGATTTTACTGGTTAAATAAAGGTTAAATAAATTTAAAAAAATTATAGATCTGCTATTTCTTTTTCAAATCTTTTTTTTTTTCAAATCTTTGATTGTATAAGTTTTTTAAAGCGAACATTTTTAACTCAAATCTTTGCTTCTGGGGATTCTACAAATGTCTTCTAAATCCTAACAGTTAAAAAAAAAAAAAAACGTATGTTGCTATATATATATATATCAGTGGTTCTAAAACTTTTTCATGTCATGTGTTGGGTCGCGGACCCCCATCTCAAAATATTTTGTTCCAGGGAGAGAGAGATGTGGCTGATCAGGAATTGGCGCTCCTTTGAGTTGTCTGCCTGAACTAGCGCCGCTGGCTTCACATCATTTATATAGGAATGCTTCTTGTTTGGTACCGGGAGGAGTAGGACGGAGAGGCTACGTCCTCCCGGTGGGGGCTCCTCACTGGCAGGTGATTCAGTAAGATACAACAACAGTGGCAAGACTACATAGAAATGTGTGTGGAATGCAGGAATTGACATAATAGGGCAGCCATAGCTGAATGGGTAGAGAGGCCGCCTGGGAACCAGAAGGTCCCAAGTTCGTTTCCCGGCCCTGACAATGTGTCCCTAAGCAAGACCCTATTATCATCATAGTAGTGATAAAAATAATAATAATAATGACGGTAAAGAGCTTTTCCCAATTAAAATCTCTACCGTTCATGTTGAGTATGAAGAAGTTGAATCACTGAATGTACTGTATATCAACACTTTTTTTTTTTTTTTCTTTTACATAAATACACACTACTCAGGTAATTAATTAATGCTAGATTGATGTGACATGTGTGACAGCTGAAACATATTTGTGTTCATATTTGATCATCTCTAGAGATATGTCCCCTTTGATTCATCAGTTGCAGTTTTTTTCATGTGAGAAAGGCCAATCATGACACACGCACACGCGTGCGTGCGCAGGTTGGCGGATAAATGCACCGGGGTCTCCCAGAGGGTTCACCAGGGGCCTTGGTGCTTTAATTGGAGAGACCACATTCTGTTCCCTTCCCTTTGCGCCCTCCATTCCTCTTCTCGTCTCCTCGCCTCCTTAATGCTGTTTGCATATTAATGCACTCCCATGTCACTCAGTCAGTCAGTCAGTCAGTCGGTGAGCCTGCGAACGTGCAACAGCCTAATGCATAAATTATACATCGCCGTACGGCGGTGTCGCCCGCTGAAAGTAGCCGATCTACAAGCCCACAGCGTGTCGCGGACGCGACGTGCTGTGGGCTTGTAGATTGGCTACTTTCGGCGGGCGACACTGTCCTCCAATGAAGTCTAAACCAGGCCTAATGCGTTTTTTTTTTCCTTCTTCCACCAATAAAGTGCGGTTGATTGTTGGCTCCCGGCGCGGCTGTCTGTCTCTTCTCTCCACGCTTTCTTTCGTCTCATGAATACAACATGAAATTAGTTTTTGAGCTGAGAGAAATATTAGCGAGGGGGAAAACGGCGAGAAAACAGTGGAGGGCGTTTCTTTTTTTCTCCTCCTTTTCTTTTATTGACGGGCGTCTTCTCCTCGCAAGGTTGTGTGAAATTGCTCGGCGAAGACATTAAGCGGGCGTTTATTTTCCATCCAATTATGCGCGGCGGACCTGTGTGGAGGCCTGGCTGTTGTTTATGCTCAATGATCAATGTTGTAAAGAGCTTTCATTAGCTTCATGGTTAATGTAGAATTGTACCTTCTCACACCAGGGTCATATATGTTTATATACTGTATGTATACACGGGATATGTGTGTGTGTGTGTGTGTATATATATATATATATATATATATATATATATATATATATATATATATATATAGATATAGATACAGATAGATGTTCACTTTATCATTTATGTATATCGTTGCTGTCGGGTTGAAATGTCCATAACTGTTACTTTTCAGGATAAAAAAAAAAAAGCAATAGCATCTCCATGCCAATGGAGATGCTATTGTGTAAAAAAAAATATATATATATCACAACTTTTCATCGTAAGTATTTCATAAAAAAATCTAATAATTTCCATTAATACATTTAAGAAGTTTTAAGAATTAGTGAAAATAGCAGAGCTTGTAGATCTGCTGTTTTCACTTGTTTGGGTCCCGGGCAAAGGTCTAATTTCTCTTTTGGGTGTTGAGCTAAAACGTTTGGGATCCACTGGTCCAGGATGGCTCAGGGTGGAAGAAGAGTTTCCCAGCTCCCAGTTTGTCTGGGGAGCTGCCCGTGGGGGGTTCCAGGGGGTCCCCAGCTAAATGTGTTGATATAGCATCACAATCATTTTAACCACTTTAACCTTTTATACTTTGGCTATTCAAAAATATAGCAGATATACAAGCTTCTGGGGGTCCCTGGAACAACATCTTTTTTTGAGATGGGGGTCCGTGGCCAAATGCATATCATTTTGGGGGTCCTTGACATGAAAAAGTTTGGGAACCACTGAAATATTAAGTCAATCTTATTATGCAAAAATAATAGCAATTAGGTGATAATTGTGACATGCCTTGCCTAGTGATGTCTCTCTCTCTCACTCACTCACTCATATATATATTGGGCTTGTTTTTGTAGTTGCTCATTTGGGCTTGCTTCCTAAATCTTGTTTTAATATGTAATTGTCGGTCCGCGTATCCCCATCTGAAAACATTTTGTGCTAGGGGACCCCCGTACCAGAGTTTGTGTTGTTAAACATGTTTTCCCAAGATTTGTTTTGAAAATAGCAGATCTACAAGCTCACAACGTGTCGCATCGCGACACGTTGTGAGCTTGCAGATCGGCCATTTTCAAATAGCCATTGTATATATAGGTTTAAAGTGCTCATGTGTTAGTCGCTTGTTTTGGGCTTGGGTGATGACTTGTCTCTCTGTCTGTCTGTCTCCAGCTTGTAGCGGGCAGCGTGGTGATGGCGTTTGAAGAGGTGTGTCCGGAGCGCATCGACCTGATCCATAAGAACTACCGTAAGCTGTGCAACCTGCTGGTGGATGTGGAGGAGTGGGGCCAGGTGGTCATCATCTCCATGCTCACCCGCTACGCCCGGACACAGTTCACTAGTCCCTGGACAGAGGTATGTACACAGCACCGCACATATGCGTGCGTGCGCTACGCAAGGACCCAGTTCACTAGCCCCTGGACAGAGGAACACACACACACACAATACAGCAGGACACCATTCACCAGCCCCTGGAGAGAGACACACGCACACACACACACACCCTTCGGTAATGTCAAAATCAGTCCATATACAGTATGACCATGTTCACAGCCACCTACCTGATGATGCTTGTTGCTATGGAAACCATAACCAACACATCTGCTTATCACAGAGTTCACATGCCTTAATTACTTGATTCATTATTGTATTACTTCTTATTCTGTACATTACTTTTTACATTCATCAAATAATCTTCAAGCACATTTAATGTGTCTAATTGAAATGGTGTGTGTGTGTGTGTGTGTGTGTGTGCATGTGCGCGCGCGCTTTTCAGGGAGCTACATTTGAGGACAATGACAAAGCGTTCTATGAATCAGACGAGGAGAAACAGGAAGTGACATCATCAAAGCCGTACATGATGGACCCCGACCACAGACTGCTGCTGAGAAACACCAAACCTTTACTGCAAAGTAGAAACACTGCTGTGAGTGCACGCACGCACACACACACACATACTACAGCAATGTTTCCAAAACCTTTTTAGGTCGAGACCCAAAAGAGAAATGTGTGGGTCATCCCGGGACCCACACTAGTGAAAATAGCCGATCTACAAGCCCACAACGCGTCGTATCACGACGCATGCCGCTAGTATGTCACAGGGACTTACCTCCAATCCAACCCTTGATGCTGAGTGCCAAGGAGGGAGGCACGGGGTCCCATTTTTATAGTCTTTGGTATGACCCGGCCGAGGGACTGAACCTCGACTTTCCAATCTCAGGGCGGACACTCTAACAGTTAAGAGTCTAACTGCAGGGCTACACAAGGCACTTAACCTACATACTGTATGACGACCATTCAGACATACCTTGGTCATTTGTTCTCATGTTATTTAGATCGATGCTACTTTCATTGTTAACCTGGTATCCTATAGTTTCATTGTACAAATATAGTATATTGTTTGCTATGCTAGGTTCTTGGTTTACCTGTGATCCTAGTTTCTTGAGACACTACACTGTCACTCTGCATTCTATGTATGTAATGTAGAGTTTAGATTTCTGCCCGAGCCCGTCGGGACCCAACGGGTTGAGCCGGGGCCCGGGCTTGGCTGAAGTTGTCACATATTTGGCTGTACATTTATAGGCTACATTTCAATAGCAGCGCAGCCTAATAGCCCTTTACAAGCCTAGGGCACTAGGACCCATGAGCAACTGAAGTGCAGCTGCCGTCAGTTTGCAGCAAGCAGCAAAACAGACAGACGAGATGAGACAGTGTTGGAGTTACAGTAGATAAAGTTAACAGCCTTCGTTAACAGTCTTTCAGGAAGGAGCCTAAATCAAAATGTTTTCTACTGCCGTGTGGATTACCAGGTGTCTGTAACAACTACGATTTCAGATCAAAGCCTTTGTTCATAAACGAAAATGAATGAAACTTACTAGGAGCTACGAAGCGATCGATCGAGGCGGCCAGCAACATTGTATATAGAAGCATATGTTGAATGAATCCAACAGGAGTAAATGCAGTGCTGCAAGCAGCAGCTGTCAACAGTTTGTCACTAATGAATCAGCGCACCTCCTCCCATCAAGGGCATCGGGCATTCCAAATTAATGTTAAATCCAATCGATAACTGCCGAGTGGGACAGTCACTTTGAAAAACAGAATGAGCGCAACTGCTAGTTGTGAAAAGGTAGAATTGTTCATGAATAGCCTAGCCGATAATATTTAACTCTTTGACTGCGGACGACGCGATAACGCGTCAAGTGCTACTTTGTCCAGTTGGCCGTCGACGCGCTCGACGCGCTGGACGCGCGTTCATTGTTTAATCTCTGATTGCGCTATGCTGCTTAATATTCAATGTTATTCTCGAGTTCCACTTACTTCACGGACATCTGCATCCGGTTTCATGGCCTGGATTCCGTTTCCGGTTTTTGATTTTTTTCCCCAGTCATTTTCGTCCAAAATAGGTAAATAAACGGGTTTTCACACGGTATAACGGACAAACGGACAGCTTCTCTTCTATAATCTATGGTCTGGGTGACGATCAGTCATCGCCGTCGTGCATCACAACGTAATTTTCGCTGATCAAAACAATCTGGGTGACGTCACATCCGTTTTCATGTTTTTCCTTGTCTAATCTAGGTAAGTAGGGTGAGAGAGACCCAACGACATGATCAAGCTGTCATGTGCTGCACTCTAGTGGCGGATTTGTGCTGGGTCTTTACATTATGTGTCCTTAAATTATTTTCATGAGAAAATTTCAAAATATAAAAATAAAAAAACACGAAAATTGCTGGCACTGGGGGAGTACTTTATGAAAATACTCTGGCAGTCAAAGAGTTAATGAGGAGGAAAAGGCTGCTGCTGCTGTTCATAAAAATGTGGGGCTTTTGGCCGGGTCGGCACCAATTTGTCAATTATGTAACAGGCTTTTGGTCGGGCTCGGGTTGACGTTCTGTCGGGCTGGCTTGGGCCGGGCTCAATTATTTAAAGATTAAAGATAATTGTGCTTATTGTAAGTCGCTCTGGATAAGAGCGCCTGCAAAAATGCCTAAATTGTAAATGTCTCCGCCAGGCCGACGGCAGCGTCTAATTGCCTTGAAACGTCACATTGGCTTGTTATAGCGCCACCAGGAGGCCGATGTTTGCTAAACATCATCACGCAGATTGGCACACATTAACTCTATAGTCATGTCATCAAGGCGGACCTGACCAATTTTTAACACAATTCCTGCCTTACACGCATAAAGTCGTTCTATTAAATAGCGCACTTGCCCGCCAACACGCATAAAGTCGTTCTATTAAAAAGATTTGGCACGCTGTTTTAGGCACCGTAACACAGCTCTGGGATGATCCATCGTCAATCAAAGAAGTATGTGGATGTGACATCATTCCAAAAAACGTCACTTCCACCCGCCCTGCCGATGGGATTTTCAGAAAAACAGCTGTAACTCAGTTGCTGTTTTTTGCATTGAAAACCACTGCTAGCTCATTCAGTGCCACATGACGTCTAAGACGTCATGGCCTGTAGCGCCCTGAGCGCCACTTGACGTCTAAGACGTCATGAAAAAAAGGTTCAGAACCCAAGATATGATGATTTGAAGATTTGCTGCTCCATTCACTTCTTGTTTAACTTCTTACTGAAAAAGACTGTATCTCGGCTCCTAAGCACTTTTTTTTACAATGAATTTTGGCTGTGGCACTCAGAACCAAACTGCCATAAATAAGCATGGCACTGAAAGAGTTAAAAGCAAAGATTTGAGTTACAAATATTTCCTTTAAAATATATATATATTCAAAGATTTACACACATTGTCAAGATTTAAAAATAGCAGATCTACAAGCTCATAGCGCCGCACTCGGTGCCGTGCTATGAGCTTGTATATCTGCTATTTTTGAATAGCCAAAGAAATCTTAAAATGACACAGATGCGTTCCCGGTGTTAAAGGGTTAAAGGAGAATTTTGCCCTAGCCGTCCCTTACATTTATTTGAGGTCGTTATCTCATCATAAGTGTGGTCCGGGACCCCCAGCTCATAACGAGCGATGTTATGATTTCGGGGACCCCGCCCCCCCGCAGCTCAGAACGGGAGTTTTTAGTTCTTGGCTAAATCCAGTTATTTCTGTCGCTCGAAAATATTTTTTTCTTGTAAATATATGTAGTGTGATACTTCCGCCCGCCATTGGTCCGGACGGAAGGCGGAAGTATCGCGAGATGAGATTTCAAACGTGATTTCAATAAAACAGATTTGTAAACGGTAATGGCGGCGCCCGTGTAGCAATAGCATAGCACCGACATCAGACGGACCGCACACTACATATAATACAAGAAAAAACTATTTTCGAGGACAGAAATACGGATTTAGCCAAGAACTAAACCGAAATCATAACATTGCTCGTTATGAACCTCAAATAAAGGTAAGGAAAAGCCAAGGGCGAAATTCTCCTTTTAATAGCCGATTGAAACACAGACAATATCAAGTGCAGTGCGGTGTCTGAACACCATGGAGGTTTTCTCTAGCAGTGAAACGCAAACCGCAAGAAAACATATAGTGGGCTAAAGCACCCAGGAACGTCATCTGTGTGGAAGGAACAGCCGCCCAGCATCCAGAATGCATCTCAACTCTATCACCCAGGAGGTCTCAAGGTCTCTGTCACCATATAGTGGCAGGAGGACAAATGTCCCCAAATGAAAGTGTTGATTAAAATGGTGCCTGCTGTTTTTTACCAGAGGAAACTCGGTGGGCATCTTCAATCTTCATAGATGCATAGACGGGTCTATGTCTGACTCGCACTATACAAGTCATATAGAAACATTGTATTGGAAAAATTACATCCACGTTCACGAGTGACTTCCGAGAAGTGAAGGCAAATGTTTTCTTTTGTTTTTGTTTATCAGTATGGGTCGTATCACAAAAAAAACTAAAGAAAATCTAAACAAAAGTGCACCTTGCGACCGAGCCGTCTTGAGGAGGGTCTGTGATTGTGTGTGTATGTGTCTGGGGCCACATCCACACGGAGACGATTTTAGGTGAAACCGCATAAGTTTTTAATCGTTTACACGTTTCGTCCACACAGAGCCGGCGTTTTGGGTGCCCGAAAACGCACATTTTTTAAACCGGGTCCCAGAGTGAATAAATCTGAAAACGCCACCCTTGCGTCTCCGTGTGTACAACCAAATACGCATCTTTCCTGAACCGATGACGCTGTACCTCCACCTCTCGCTTAACCCGCATGCGCCGAGCAAAGTACTCCTATATTTTACTTAAGTAAAAGTAGCAATACCACAATATAAAAATACTCTGTTACAAGTAAAAGGCCTGTGCTCAAAATGTTACTTGAGTTCAATCAAAGTAAAAGTACAAAAGTATTGGCATCAAAATATACTTAAAGTACTGAAATGTTTGAAAATAGATGATCTACAAGCTCACAATGCGTCGCGATGCGCGTTGTGAGCTTGTAGATCAGCTATTTTCAAATAGTCTATGTAAAATAGGGCAAATAATGTATGTTTTATAATGTAATGATTTATATCTGTAAAGTAACTAGTAACTAAAGCGTTCAAATAATTGTAGTGGAGTAAAAGTACAAAGTGGAGTAGAAGTAAAAGTATTGAAAATTGGAAATACTCGAGTAAAGTAAAAAATACCTAAAAATTGTACTTAAGTACAGTACTTGAGTAAATGCACTTAGTTACTTTCCACCACAGCACCACCCACAGGCCGGACATATATACTACAGCGTTTTCAGTTTGTGGTGTTTTCAGTGGTTTCGTGTGGACACACACATTTCTTGAGACGATTCCGTGTGTACAGTAAACTTTTTATAAACGTCTCCGTGTGGATGTGGCCTGGGTCTGGGGACTGGACCTATCGGTGCCAAATGCCATTATGCACACTGCCAATAAGCACAGTTTATTTTTTTACAACTTTTATATTTCACAATGGAAGTCCATGCCAGTCGAATCGGGCTGAAACATAGCCCAAATATGGACATGACTGATGTCACAGTGCTGACGTCATAGTAGTGATGTCATAGATGACTGGCGTTGCACTGAAGCCTGGCCACATGAAGGCTGAGATCCACTGAGACGCCTCATTGTTATTACACTCTTTGTAGTCAGGGGATATTAGCAGAAAGATTTCCAATCTTGGAATAAATTCCTTACCAAAAAAAATCTTCACCAATGTGTTTGTAAAGGTGTCTAGTAACACATCTCACAAAGACTGAAATTCAGTTTCACTAGGAGAATTTTTGACAGCTGCTGAAAGTTGGGGTACCCACCATTTCCCTGCATTTCCATGCAGGGCAAAAACAAATCTAATTTTAATTCTGTTTTAAGTAGCATGTGAGGGGTCAAACTAGGGTGTTTTTATGATTCTGAATCCATTGCAAGCATTTGTTTTGCACCAAAACCACTCCTTGGGCTAAAAACAGCCCAATCTCAATGGGCTTTTTACACAAAAAGTATACCTGGACAAGGATGACTATGGCCGTTTTTAGCCCAAGGAGTGGTTTTGGTGCAAAACAAATGCTTGCAATGGATTCAAAATCATAAAAACACCCTAGTTTGACCCCTAACATGCTACTTAAAACAGAATTCAAATTAGATTTTTTTGCCCTGCATGGAAATGCAGGGAAATGGTGGGTACCCCAACTTTCAGCAGCTGTCAAAAATTCTCCTAGGGAAACTGAATTTCAGTCTTTGTGAGATGTGTTACTAGACACCTTTACAAACACATTGGTGAAGATTTTTTTTGGTAAGGAATTTATTCCAAGATTGGAAATCTTTCTGCTAATATCCCCTGACTATTGGTGTAGTTATTACATTTAATATTCATCACTCTCCTGCCTTCATCTGTCGGTTGGAACCCTCATATGTTCAAAACTGTTGAAAAAATCCTGTGTTCCAATGGATCCAATATTATTCTTATTCTTATTAATACTTTTATTGGTTCAATATTTATAAAACCCACACACACACTTTACCACACAAAATATAGCTTTTCTACAAGCTACGATCTAAGCATTGTGACACGCTGTGAGCTTGTAGATCTTCTATTTTTGAATAGCCAATGTATGAATGGATAAAGTGGTTCAAATGATTGTGATGCTGTATTAACACATTTTGCTGGGGACCCCCCTGGAACGCCTCCAAGGACCCCTGGAGGTCCCCGCACCCCACTTAGAGAACCACTGTATTAATGTCCACATTGTGATGCATATTAATGTGTATATATATATATTTTATCAGGTGGTGATGGCTGTGGCCCAGCTCTACTGGCATCTGGCTCCTAAGCATGAAGTCAGTATCGTCACCAAGTCTCTGGTTCGACTGCTGAGAAGCCACAGGTACACGGCGTCACAACGCTCTGTTTGTCTCCCAAGGCCTTAGTAGGGGTGTGATCACTAAACCAGGGGTCTTCAACATGTTTCAGGCCAAGTAGCTGAGAGAGCGATGAAGCAGGGACCCCCCCCCCCCCCCCACTACATATTGGATTCATGTTAATTGTGTGTTTTCAGACATTTAACGACTTAAACCCTCAATACTTTGTAAACTTGACCTTTGGTTCGGTACTTGGTCTGCTCTTTTTTCCCTCTACACCAAACCTCTTTAGCGATTTAGCCGATCTACAAGCTCACAATGCGTCACAGACGTGTTGTGAGCTTGTAGATCTGGTATTTTTCGCTAATGTTCCCCCCAGAAGAGGAATGCGAGGGTTCAAGTGGTTTATGTAAAAAAAAAAAAAAAACTATCACAGAAACATTTGCCGGCCTCTCTGCAGTATCTCTGTGGACCCCCTGTTGAAGACCCCTGCACTAAACAACACAACAATGATCCATACCATTCATGTAGTAAAGTTGAAGTCACCGACTGCGTTTACATGGACACTATTTACTATCCATTCAGAATGAAATCATTCCAATCAGAGATCTATCTATATCCTTTTGTCTTCACAGAGAAGTACAGTACATTGTGTTGCAGAATATCGCAACTATGTCTATTCAGCGCAAGGTAAGAATCTACCGGGTTATTAAAAAACACAAGGACCCATATACACATTTATTTAATTCTCACGCACACACACACACACACGCACACACACACAGTGAAAAATGCCTAATACTAATTTTGACTCATTTCCAACTAGGGGATGTTTGAACCATACATGAAGAGTTTTTATGTGAGATCCACAGACGCCACCCATATCAAACAACTGAAGGTAACTGTAGCTGTTTAAATGGGGGGGGGCGGGGTCGATATGACTTCAAATCAATCTCACGATTATTTAAAACTTTTGCCTTGATTACGATTAATGAATGATTACAAAAAAAAAACTATCCTTGTTGTGAAAATAGCCGATATTTTTGCTTAATTGCTAAGCCCTAGTATATATATATATATATTCTATTTTAGTTTTTGGTATGACAAGGTTGTGCAAACAAACTGCCACTGTGCACAGGGAATGTACAGTAAAATACTTTTGTGTTTTTGTAGCTGGAAATCCTGACCAACCTGGGTAATGAGGCCAATATCTCCACAGTCCTCAGAGAATTCCAGGTTTGTCTCATTTCTGCTCATACTTGAATTTGGATATTTCACTTTCAATCATGTTTGGGATCATTTTAACGTAGACTCAGTCTATTCAGTATTTAGATATTTGATATTAATTTTATCAGACACGCCCCCTTCCTATACAAACCCATTGTAACTTCAAACTCTATTTGAAACATGATATATTCACCAAAAACACCCGTCCTTGGTTCTGGTGACTGATATTGTCCTCCTAATACGGGAGCTGCCGTGTTTTATCAATTAACATTTCGTTATTTTTTTTACCAGGTGCTCGAAGAGCGCCTGAGTCTACAAACACTCAGACTAATCATCATCATTCGACACCTAGTCGCCACCTATTCATCATTGGCTGTCATGGCTGTCCTTCACTCCTTTAAGCCAATGGGGAGACGGCCCGTCCTCCGCAGTAACCGCCCTCCGCTCCCCCCATTCATTTCACACTGCAACAGTTACAGACAGTGCAAGTTGCACTGCTGCCTCAGGCAACATAGTTAGCCTAAATGCTAGTGTGCTTCATTAGACCTAGTTTGGCTATTAACTCTTTCAGTGCCAATGAAATAAAAAAAAATATTGCGAACTTTGCCAGAATTATTTTTTTGTTTTTTCAAAGAAAAGAAAAAGTGCTTAGGAAGCGAGATACAGCCTTTTTCAGTTTTAGATTAAACAAAGAGTGGATGGAGCTGCAAATCTTCAGATAATAATATCTTGGGTTCTGAACACTTTTTTCAACAAAAAAAAAATAAAACTTTTTTTTCAAATTTTTTTTTAAACTCGGGATTTCTCGTTCTGGCACTGAGGGTATAACCCAAAAACTCGGGATAACTCGGGGTCTGGCACTGAGAGAGTTAAGTTATTATTTGTCCATGTTCACACTGACTTCAATCTTCGCTATTGTTGGGAAGACCCGTGTGGTGTCTAAAAATGTTGCCACCACTTATATAAAAAAAACATTATTAGCGTTTACCGTCGCATATTGTGTTGCCAGGTTTGGCGAGAAACAAGTAATCCGAAAAACAAGTAATCAGGTCTATGAAAACAAACACACACACACACGCGCACACACACACACACACACACACACACACACACACACACACACACACACACACACACACACACACACACACACACACACACACACACACAGAGCACCTGGTAGAATATGACTTTTGTCATTTCGTTCTTGTTTTTTATCGTATTTTCTTTTTTTTCAAAAAATACAATAAAGAAAAGAAAAAGTAATTGAAAAAACACACCCCCTCACACATTAGAAGGCCAATATCAGTTTGAAAGTTAAATATCCCTTTAAACATTTAACGGTAGGGTAAGTGAATGTAAAGTGAATGGCCGGGGTGCCGGGGTTCAAGCGGTTCACTTGGTGTCGTGTTGTTTTCAGACCTACGTTAAAAGTCAGGACAAGGCGTTTGCAGCGGCCACCATCCAGGCCATCGGACGATGTGCCACCAACATCAGTGAGGTGACAGACACCTGTCTGAACGGACTGGTGCTGCTGCTGTCCAACAGAGACGGTAATGTCTGAACATTTATCACATTTTTAACCCATTAAGACCTGAAGCCGATTCTACAAATGCCTTCCAAGTTCTCAAACAATTTTGTGTCAAGGACCCACAAATTGATATGTATTTGGCTGCGTACCCCCCTATCAGATTTTTTATTTGCCTGGGACACCCATAAAAGAAGATTTGTGTTTAAAACAAATCTAAATTATTCAACACTTTCAAGATTATTTTTTTTCCCCCCAAAGAAATAGCAGATGTACAAGCTTGCAGTACGGCACAAAGTGAAACGCTGTGAGCTTGTATATATGCCATTTTTGAGAACCACTGTTTTAAATCCTAAGAACTTAATCCGAAAAATTTTGCTATCTACAGTATATGGCTAAAATCTAAGGTTAATAAAAATACAATAGTACAATCTTGAACTATCAATTGTAAGCAGTGGCGGGCTTCATGAAATTGGTGCTCCTCGCCAATGCTCATTATAAGATGACTCTCTTTCAAGATGCAAGACGTTTTTATTTGTCACTGACTTATACAGGTACAAGCAGCGAAATGTTGTTGGGACTTGTCCTGCAGATTGTGCTACATATAACGATATATATTAAAGCAAGAAAATAAAAAATAGAATGAATAAAAAAAAAATGTTATATGCAAATATACGTTTGTACCCTGGCCTGTACAGAGACCATTGTTGCAGAGTGTTTTACATGTGGTAACATTTGTACCCTGTACAGAGACCGTTGTTGCAGAGAGTGTGTTTTACATGTGGTAACAGTTGTACCCTCTACAGAGACCGTTGTTGCAGAGAGTGTGTTTTACATGTGGTAACATTTGTACCCTCTACAGAGACCGTTGTTGCAGAGAGTGTGTTTTACATGTGGTAACAGTTGTACCCTCTACAGAGACCGTTGTTATAGTGTTTTACATGTGGTAACATTTGTACCCTGTACAGAGACCGTTGTTGCAGAGTGTGTTTTACATGTAGTAACATTTGTACCCTGTACAGAGACCGTTGTTATAGTGTGTTTTACATGTGGTAACGTATGTACCCTGTACAGAGACCGTTGTTGCAGAGTGTGTTTTACATGTGGTAACATTTTTACCCTGTACAGACAGGGTCCCCACGGTCATGAAATTCCTGGAAATATTTTGAAATAAAAATTTTAAAAATCCAGTACTGGAAAAGGTTTGAAATTGATCAAAGGTCCTGGAATTTATCAAGGGTCCTGGAAAAATATTTGGCTATGCATTGTTTTTGGCTATTGATTTTTTTTAAAGGGTCTACACCATGAAAATCACTTTTTTCTTGGTTTTTTGTATTTTTTGGGGTCCCCAGTGTCTCTTATACCCCCAAAAAATTTTTTTTTTTAATTCAGTCATTCCTTCTCATTTCATGGATTTCCAGAATGGGCGTGTCTGAACAGGCGATCTCAGAATGGAAATGTTTATGATGTCATAAACATTAACACATCCACCGCCAAGAACGTAGTCCTACGGTCCGTTAAATCCAACTGTTAACACATTGACCGCCAGAGGTTAATCTCATAATGTACTCACCAGTGCCAACGTTTTATTGTTGTTTTTTGTTTTTTTCACGTTGCCATAGATCTTGTTAAAATCCTTAAGATTGAGCTGTGCACTGTTTGTAAACATCGCGGACATCTCCCTGCGTCTACCAGTCCAAACCACGTGTCAAACGGAGCCGCCATGTTTGAGTTCTGATCGTTTATGTTAACATGGGAAATGCGAGGATGAAAAACTACATGTTTACAGGGGCTTTTACAGGGGTTTGTGTGTACGACTTAGAATGGAGACAGACGGGAAACAAAAAACGTGATCGCACTTCCGGTCGACATCGGGTGGTGTTACACTGAAAATGGTCCCCCTAGAAAATTAAAAAAAAAAAAAAATTCGAAAAAAAGGAAAAAGCACCACAGCCCGTAGGCTACGGGATTGGCGCTTAACCGTTGGATTTAACGGCCCGTAGAACTACGGGCCCGGCGGTAAATGTGTTAAGCGCCGAAACCGTAGTCCTACGGTCCGGGTGTTTTTTCCTTTTTTTCGATTTTTTATTTTTTTTTCAATTTTCTAGGGGGACCATTTTCAGTGTAACACCACTGGAAGTCGACCGGAAGTGCGATCCTGTTTTTTGTTTCCCGTCGGCCTCCATTCTAAGTCGTACACTAAAAGCCCTGTAAAACCTATGTAGTTTTTCATCCTCGCATTTCCCATGTTAACATAAACGGTCAGAACTCAAACATGGCGGCTCCGTTTGACACGCGGTCTCGACGAGTAGATACCAGGACATGTTTACGTTGTTTACAAACGGTGGATCGCGCAATCTAAAGGATTTTAACGGGGCCTATGGCGACCTGAAAAAAACAAAAAACAACAATAAAACCTTGGCACTGGTGAGCATAGATATATATATAAAGGCTAGATGACTCACCCGTGCTGCTGGCCAATGGAGTACGACGTTGCCACATGGCGGCCATCTTGAAACAGTCATTCATAACATTATGTCTATGGTGCATATACTTTAAAATAACCATAGCGTGCTCAATTTTCATCTGATTTTCAAACGGTTTGGTGTTTTGTAAACACCAAAGATGTAATAAAATTATAAAATTATAAAATAAAATAAAAAATAAAAAAACATGATTATAATTATAAGTATGCAGTATCATAACTACATCTTTGGTGTTTACAACACACCAAACCGTTTGAAAATCGGAGGAAAATTGAGCACGCTATGGTTATTTCAAAGTATATGCACCATAGACATAATGTTATGAATGACTGTTTCAAGATGGCCGCGGTTGAGCTACGCTTGCGCCGTCCCCTTGAGCCATCTAGCCTTTATATATATCTATGCTGGTGAGTACATTATGAGATTAGCCCTTGGCGGTGGATGTGTTAATGATGGCAAACCCAATGTTAAATGAAAAGTGCCCGAATTGCTCCGAAACTTTTTCTACCCCCCCTAAGTGGGGGTCTACGAATAAATACTTCGGGCTCGGATTTTGGCTCCGCCCCCCGGAAGTGGGTGAAACAGGCACCTCAAACACTTGGTGGAATTGTTCAAAAATGTTCAAAGTGTTTTTTTTCCGATTTTGTATTTTTCTTAGATGCTTCTTTTTATGCAGACTTTTTCCTTTTTTTTTAATTTTTTTTTTTTTTTTTTTAATATTTCTTTTTATTAACAGACAGAATTGCTCAGTAGCCCCCCCCCTGCACAAGAGGACGTTTTGGTATTGCAGCTGAAAGTGCTGTATAAGCCAGAGACAATTGACTTGGGATGAGTATATCTGAGTGATGATTTAGGCTCAAACCTTTTGAAAAAGGTTTGAGGGACATACACCATATGATATTAAATATCAAATATTTTTTTTTAATTCATGGTGTAGCTCCTTTAATACAAAACATTTTCATAAACTTGTATAACATTACACAAAATATGTAACATAAGTAGTTTTTCGCCGAACGGGCTGTGTAACACCCCATCCGCACTGCCAGCGATGCGACGTGACGCGAAGCGAGCGGGCGATGAAATCTCATTAAAATACATGTTTTTTAATGAGACCGTCCTGACCTACCGTGAGCGACAACGAACCGTGCAACGACGTCGTCCACCCCTCCGCTCGCAGGGTCACTATGCCCTAATTTTGCCCGAAATTGTACTATTTTATATTCTATGCTTTATTTTTGCTACACTGCCTATCTTTGGGCATTGTACATAGGAGTAAGAGACACATTATTGCGCTGAATGATTGTTTTATAGGCCTGGAAATTGGGCTAAATATTCTGGAAAAGTTTTGGAAAAGTTTTGGAAATTCATTGCTAAAAATGTGTGGGGACCCTGTACAGAGACCGTTGTTGCAGAGAGCGTGGTCGTCATCAAGAAGCTGTTGCAGACGCAGCCCTCCCAACACAGTGACATCATCAAACACATGGCCAAGCTGTTTGACAACATTACGGTATGACGTCGTCAAAGTGACATCATCCCTCTGACATCATACAACACAGTGACGGCATCACAACGACATTATTCCATTAAGATCGGGAACGCATCTGTGTCATTTTAATATTTCTTTGGCTATTAAAAAATAGCAGATCTATAAGCTCAAGAAAATCGTGAAAATATGCGCACATCTTTGAGTATATATATTTTTAAAGCGAGCATTTGTAAAATATGTTGTTCCAGGGACCCACCAGAAACAAAGATTTGAGTTACAAATGTTCGCTTTAAAAAAAAATATATATTCAAAGGTTTGCACACATTTTCACGATTTTTCAAAAAATAGCAGATCTACAAGCTCCTAGCCACGCTATGAGCTTGTAGATCTGCTATTTTTGAATAGCCAAAGAAATCTTAAAATGACACAGATACGTTTCCGGATTTAAATGGGTTATACAACCGTTAGGACACACGGGCTGATACACCAGTTGTTCTGTTTGGCCTTTACTTTTGCGCTGATGCGTTAAAACACATAAAACTCTGTTCTGTACCTTCTCGTATAGAGCAGGGATATCACATGGAGAAAATTGTAGATCTCAGAGCTCACAACATGTTTCGAGCTTGTAGATGGTATTAAAAGGATTAAAGAGAGAGAGAGAGACACATTATTTTGACATGGTTAAAATGTTAATGTTTGTCTGGCTGATTCTGGCTGATTCTACAAATGCCTTCTAAATCAGTAGTTTTCAAACCTTTTTTTGCCAAGGACCCCCAAAATGATATGTATTTAAAGATTTTTCAAACATTTTCAAAAATAGAAGCTGAGTGCGTCACTTCCTGCCACGCTCAGAGCTTATATATATGCTATTTTTGGGAAGCACTGTTCTTCGGAGTTATTTTGGAAAACTTATGTTGCTATATGTACTGCATATAGCTCAAATCTGAAATGGCACAGATGCTTTCCCGGTTTAATGGGTTGTATAAATAAATGCAGGTTCCCATGGCGCGGGCCAGCATCCTGTGGTTGATAGGAGAGTACTGTGAGAGGGTCCCGAAGATCGCCCCCGATGTGCTGCGCAAGATGGCCAAGAGCTTCACCGCAGAGGAAGACATCGTCAAGCTTCAAACCGTCAACCTGGCAGCGAAACTCTACCTGACCAACTCTAAACAGGTACATAACTCTGTATGATGTAAACATTGTGTCCCCCACTGCAGTGCCTAAATATGGGCACGTCTACGTCCAAATACGGTTGTCTTACATCACCACAAGAGTGGGTATAAAAGGAAGTGAAAGCAGTTATTCAGTGTGGTCTGAAGTAGGGATGGCCAAATGGAGACATTTTATTAACCGGTTACCGTTAGGCCTTACCGATTAATGAATCGATAACCGTTAAGATTTGTTTTTTATTTTTTATTTTTTTAAGGGCCAAAGTACATTTTTTTATTTCAAAGGACCAAGTCTACACAGTTTGTTTTGTGTCTCCAGCAGAGTTTCTAGTGTCTCTATCTCTCTCTGGAAGAGGTTGCACATGAACTCTGCAGCCGCACTGAGGCGCTCCAACACAAACAATACCAATAAAGACGAGGAAGAAGAAGAATAAAGTGGAAGTTACGTGTGGTTGCAGGTGTAGACTTAGCCAAAAAACGGTTAATCGTTAGTCGCTAGTATTAATCGGTGGCCGATTTCTTAACGGTTTAAAGGTTACCGGTTGGCCATCCCTAGTCTGAAGCGGTCAGAACTCCCACACGACATCAGGTGGGAACTGGCTGCCATGACTAACCGATGGCTAAGAAATAAATAACAGCCCACGGAAAATAAACGAGACGCGGTCCAATGACGGCGTAGCTTCCATGTGACTCCTGACATCACATTGACGATGAAGTCATTCGGCCCAACTATGGTCGGACGTTCCACTTTCTGTTGTTGTGCTCTTTGCATGCTGGGATTTGTAGTGAGGCGTTGTGTTGTAAGCAAAACGATCTCTTTTAGAGCCATGCCGTCTCACAGAGCCATCCAGTAATGACAGTTAAAGCAGTGGTCCGTTTTCATTTCAAGGACACCCAGTTCCATATGTATTAGGCCATTGATACTTTTTTTCCCCTTCTTTTTATCCCTGGGACCCCAATCTACACTGTCAAATCTTCAGGATTAATTTAACACAAAATAAATAATTAAAAAATAAACAAATACATTCAACACTAAATACTTAGTAAACTTGGCCTTTGGCTCTGTTTGGCTTTTTTCCCCCCACACCAAACCTCTTCACCTAAAATACCAGATCTACAAGCTTGTGGATCTACTATGTTCAGCAAATAGGGATGCAAGGGTTAAAGTGCTTAATGGAAAAAAAAGGTTCCTATCACACAAAGATTTGGCGTCCCCCTTGTAGTAACTCTTGAGGCCCCCTTAGGGGTCCCGGACCCCCTGTTGAAACCCATACAGTGTTACCGCTGAATAGAGTACACTGGTGATATACGTGCAGACTGTAAGAGGGGGTGTCTGCACAATATTGTGCTGGTGTTTTATTTTTTTATTGGATCTTGTTTAGTCGATACAATTATTTGTTTTAGCTCCTGCTCATTTGATTTAGCTATTTTGTCTCATCTGTTTAAGGAAATAGGTAGCTGATATATTGCACTTTTACCTTAGCGCTAGGTATACTCTTAGTTGCTTGTTTTTGCAGAAAATGCACTTAAGACTTCTGGTGATTAGTAGTTTTCGTTCCCTACCTATGTTGAATGCACTTATTGTAAGTCGCTTTGGATAAAAGCGTCTGCTAAATGACTGTAATGTAATGTAATGTTACTACAGAGCTGTCGAATATGAGTTCATTGAGCGAGCAGAGCGGCCATTGTAGACCCCGTTGTAAAAAACGCCCAGCGTTAAATGCTCTGTTAAGCTTCATGAATAATGTCCACACAGCTGATTGGCCTGCACTGTGTTGTCTCCAAAAACAACACAGTATCTGCTCTTTTTCACATTCAAACTCAGTTTAGTTTTGATTTGTTTTTAAAGCCGGTTTGGTAGTTTAGTTTTATGTTGTTGTTTTTTGTAGTTTTTTATTCTTTGCTTTCTTTTTTTTTGTAATATGGATTAGTCGGGGGCAATATAGCGGATCTATAAGCTTACTCCGCATCGCGTTATGAGCTAATATTTTTGACAAAGACTAAATCTAAGAACATTTTCTCTATGATTTTATTTAGCTTATAGTTTTGTAAATACATAAAATAGTTTCAGTTATCATTTTTTTGTAAAGCCAAATTTGTTTGTTATTTTTTGTTTATTTTCATTTTTTTTTTTTTTTTCCCCCTCCCCAATTCTAGATTTTGTTATACAGTATGACAAAAAAGTCCAAGAAGTACTGCTTGACTCCCAAGTGGTGTGGACTGCAGACTTACAAGGAAAACATTCCAAGGCACTTCGTCTTTAACCCATTAAGACCGGGAACGCTAGCCTGGTAAACCCCCCCCCCCCCTGCGGAAATCTCATTTGTATTTGATTTCAGTAGTGAGCCTGGCATGAAAGTCTGTGGCTTTTTGGCTGTGGGCAGGAGTAGTACCGTTGACTGACAACCCCTTCAGCCAATCAGCAGTTCGTTCCACCACCACCACCACCACAGAGCGTAGGAGTAAGGGGACATTCGAAAGGGCCATGCCGAAAATAGGTTGCCTAAGGCGGATACACGAGTATCACTGGCCACCCCTGCCGGGTCTCTGAATTTGTATTTTTAGATAGGCTCTGTCATGATTAATTGACCACATATATGAAGTTCAACAACTAAATGCTATCCGAAAAATATCTCAAAAGTAAATTCCGTGCCACAAAACAGAAGTTTGAGAGCGTTTTGAAGTTTTAAAAAACAGCGGAGACATTTTAATGGCCGCCGTTCGTTTTCGTTTGGCTCCACTCGGCTTCACTGGGCTTCCACCTGATTGGCCAACGTGCGCTGTCAATCACAGAACAATGAGCGAGGACGCTGATACGCTAGTCCATTTTGTGGACGATGCAGAAACGCCCAGATAAGCTCTCCGGCCAGACTCACTACTGAAATTTATAGCAACATACGTTTTTTTCAAAAAACTGTTTTAGAAGAAAAAATTTCGCTTTCAAAAATATATATATATTCAAAGATTTGTGCACATTTTCACGATTTAAAAAAAAATAGCAGATCTACAAGCTCATAGCACGGCACTCGGTGCCGCGCTATGAGCTTGTATATCTGCTATTTTTGAATAGCCAAAGAAATCTTAAAATGACACGGATGCTTCGGTCTTTATGGGTTAACGAAAATAAGTTCAATAGGCAACAGCATGACCAACGCGTGACGACCTAATTAGGCCACTGATCGCTTCCTCCATTCGTTTTCATATAGTTTCAAGTTACTTTAGTTTTATGATAACTATAATAACCCTGGTCTCCCCCAAATCCTGCTGTCCTCCAGACCAAGCTTTTGACCCAGTACATCCTCAACCTGGGCAAATACGACCAGAACTATGACATCAGAGATCGCACGCGCTTCATCAGGCAGCTGATCGTGCCCAACGAGAAGAGCGGCGCCCTCAGCAAGTATGCCAGGCGCATTCTGCTGGCGCCCAAACCCGCCCCCGTCCTCCAGTCTGCCTTCAAAGGTATTATTTATTCATATTATTCATATTATTCATATTATTATTATTTAACCCATTCAGTCGGGGGACGCATCTTGGGTCATTTTTTATTTCTTTGGCCATTCAAAAATAGCAGATCTACAAGCTCATAGCACGGCACATGCTCTGAGCTTGTATCTGCTATTTTTGAGAACCACTGTTCTAAATCCTAGGCAACTTATGTTGATATATATATATATATATATATATATATATATATATATATA
The DNA here is from genome assembly GCF_963280865.1 of Gymnoscopelus braueri. Lineage (NCBI taxonomy): Eukaryota > Metazoa > Chordata > Actinopteri > Myctophiformes > Myctophidae > Gymnoscopelus > Gymnoscopelus braueri. The sequence continues at coordinate 1,506,532 of NC_137624.1, read as the reverse complement.
TCAACTTATGTTGATATATATATATATATATATATATATATATATATATATATATATATATATATATATATATATATATATATGTCCTTACTATGAAGTCATATTGATGTCATCAGGGTTCACCTATCACATAAATGTAGAGGTCCACAATGGAGACCGTTTCCAACTTTTAAATTTTCTATTTTAACCTTTTTCTTTCTTATAGAGACCGTTTTGAGCTGTTAAATGTTCTATTTTAACCCTTTCAGACAGAGACCGTATCCAGCTGTTAAGCCATTAACACATTCCATGCCAGAGTTTAATCTCATAATGTACTCACCAGTGCCAGCGTTTTATTGTTGTTTTTTAGTTTTTTTCATGTCGCCACAGACCTCGCTAAATAAGTTAAAAGTGCGCGTTCATTTGGTTCTAAACACACAGCGGATCCGTGAGAAACGGGCAGCGAAAACAGTTTCCAAATCCGTGCCGCCATCTTGAAGCTACAGCCGAGCAACGGTAAACAGTGATCAGCGAGGAGAAAAACAACAACCAGAGAAAATCGAGTTTTAAACAGGATCCCAGACAGGAAGCGGATACGATCGAAAAAACCGGAACCCGAATAATTCCGTTTCCGACCGGAAACCGGAAACAGAAATGGATAAAAAAAAAATCGGAAAGTGCACCTGGGGCACTTAACATGGGAATCGGCGGTTCGCGTAGATCTACGCGACTGGCACGCTGCGGCTTTAAATAGGTTCGTGTAGATCTACGCGACTGGCATGCAATGTGTTAAGACCTGGAACGCATCCGTGTCATTTTGAATTTCTTTGGCTTTTCAAAAATAGCAGCTGCAGCTTGTATATGTGCTATTTTTGGAAAATATCATGGAGATATGTCCAAATCTTTGATTATATAAATATATATTTAACAGTATTTGCTTTTGGGGGTCCCTGTAACAAAATATTTTGAGATGGGGGTCTGTGGCCAAATACGTATAATTTTGGGTATCCTTGACATGAAAAAGTTGATGTAGTAACATAACGTTTTTCAAAAAACTGTCAGGATTTAGAAAATATTTTGATATTTCTTTTCACAATTTATTCCTTTTTTTAAATACATATTTGAATAAAATGTTCGCTTGAAAAAATATATATATTCAAAGATTTGCACACATTTTTAAAACTAGCAGATCTACAAGCTCATAGCACTATGAGCTTGTATATCTGCTATTTTTGAATAGCCAAAGAAATCTAAAATGCTTTAATGGGTTAAAGTTTTGTATTTGAACCTTTTCTTCCAGATAGAGACCGTTATCAGCTGGGTACTCTGTCCCACACTCTCAACGCTAAAGCGTCAGGCTACCTGGAGCTGTCGGACTGGCCTGAAGTGGCCCCCGACCAGTCTGTGAGGAACGTGGAGGTCATTGAGCCGGTACGTTGTCTACCTCAGCGGTTCTCAACCTGCACCTGTGTGTCTGAGGATGAAATAGTCACTCATGTGTCAGCGAACAGTGCCATCTAGTGGAAAAAACACTGAAAATACCAAAACACGTCAAACCCGTCAATGGCAGTGAATGAGTTAATTTGTAACTTTATAAATATGCAGATACCTTGTATACACTTATACTGTACAGTATGTTGGTTTGTTTACTGTTGAGTAGTGAGAAAACAATGTTGCACATTTAGCTAATCATCTGGGGACCCCCCCAAATAATTAGGGAACCCCTCAGTTTGGGAACCACTGGTCTACTGTACATCTGACCAGTAGGTTGTCTACTTTACACCTGTACTGGACTCCATATTTTATTGTCATCATAGGAAATATAATCCTCATAAATAGCAAGAATAGCCAATCTACAAGCTCACAACGCATCGCAAGCTTTAAGATCAGCTATTTTCTCCTCCTGTGAGTCTGATTGTTCATCCGCCTCTGCCCCGACTTCTTAAGATCGGCCTGTTATAGCACCACCATGAGGCCGATTTCTTAAAAAAAAAAAAAACACATTCTGTCCACACCTCACACAAATCGGTACACATTATCTCTGTAGTCATGTGATCATATCTGTCAGCTTTTTCATGTTGGCCCGTGTTTCACAACATCACAAATCATGAACGCAGTGTCCGCTTGGTGTGAAACTTTGCACGCACATTCCCAGTAGCCCAAGGAAGAACCAGATGTTTCAAATCAGCCACATGGTGGCAGTATAGCAGGTCGTGACACAGCCCTGGGTAGCCAACCTGGCTGGGTGGGGGAACTGCACTCCGAGGAGGGCACTTTTCTAGTTATTATAATTATAATTATTATGAGCCTGCGTTATGCATCCAGATTGGGTCTAGATCCAGTTGATCACAGCTTGGCATTAAAATGATTCTGGAGTGCAGAACACTTGTGGGATTTTGTGTCCCACTCGATATGCAAAAATAATAATAATAATGCTATAATCATTCCTCTAGTGTTTGATTGCTTCTTTTTGTCACTTTGACCTCAATCAGCTCTAGGACAGATTCATTATAATAATCATGTTTATGTTTATTAAAGGATCCCCATTAAAGTCACATGAATAAGATGGCCACTAGGGTCATTGCATTGATTTTGTATAATCTTCATGTTGTGTGTTTATGTCGTTTACTGTATGTTGTTTGACACATTCACTGCCAGGGGCTTTCTAATGCTGGCATTATGACAATTCTTTCAAGAACCACAGAATATTTATTTCCAGTATGATCGATCCCCTGATGGTTGCTAATCGTGAAGGAAATCACTGTGCTTCCGTGAAAATAGCATGTTTCGCCAAAAATACATACAAAAGTACACAGGAGCCAGGAAGTTAACCAGGAAGTGAATGGAGCAGTAAATCTTCGGATCACGGACATATCCGTCTTTGGCGGTTAACGGTTGGATTTGAAAAGACAGATATATCCGTCTTTGGCGGTGAATGTGTTAAGCTTTATATTGCGTGTATCTCCATGTTGTGTGTTAGGTGAAGGAGTGGGCTCCATCTGTAGGAAAATCCAAACCATCCAAATCCTCTAAATCCTCTAAATCCTCTGACAAGTTCTACTCTGACTCTGAGGTGGAGGAGCAGGAAGAGGAGGAGTCTAGCAGCAGCAGCAGTGAGGATGGCAGCGGCAGCAGCAGCAGCAGCAGTAGTGAAGGTGTGTTTGTATCTGTGTTGGTGGGCGCTTTCACAGAAAAAAAGGCTTTTTTTTTTTTTTTTTTTCACAGAAGTGGACGTGGTATTTTTTGCGATCATGTGGTTTTGCTGCTTCTGTGCCTCTGAGGGTCGGATGGCGGGTTGGCGAACGGCGCCATCTAGTAGAAAACCACTGAAAACACGTCAAAGACGTCCTTGGCACTCTGGGCCTTTGGCAAAAAACACGTCAAAGACGTCCTTGGTACTGAATGAGTTAAAGGAGAAATCCGGACATTTTAAGTGTTATCTTTGATGTGTCGATACTCACTCACCGAGGTATGAAGTGGCGTTGAGTTTTTCCAGCGATCCCCCTGTCTGTGAGTCTGGTCGACCCCCACCATTGGAATAGTGGGAGGCGCGTGGCTCAGTGAAAATCGCCTAATTCCACAGCTCCAAACTTCTTTTTTTTTCCACAAATCCTCCTCATGGTGTCTCCTGATACTTTCACATGCACTGTTTATCACTCACGAGCTGGCGTTCATGGTCAGCGACGTGAATGTTTTCCTCTCGCGTGAAATCTCGCGTCTCGCGAGATTTCCCGAGGAGCGCAGTGAGCCGAGGACGGGAAATCTCGCGAGACGCGAGATTTCACGCGAGAGGAAAACATTCACATGTGCATGTGAAAGTATTAGGAGACACCATGAGGAGGATTTGTGGAAAAAATAAGAAGTTTGGAGCTGTGGAATTAGGCGATTTTCACTGAGCCACGCGCCTCCCACTATTCCAATGGTGGGGGTCGACCAGACTCACAGACAGGGGGATCGCTGGAAAAACTCAACGCCACTTCATACCTCGGTGAGTGAGTATCGACACATCAAAGATAACACTTAAAATGTCCGGATTTCTCCTTTAACGGTCACACTATTATTGTGTCAATATTGGTGAAATATCTGTGAAATTGCACAGAGTCAGGCAGCGAGGGCGAGAGCGACGAGGAGAAAAGCAGCGAAGAAGAGTCAGAGAAGAGCTCGAGTGGATCGGAATCAGAACCGACGAAGAAGAAGAAGCAAAAGCCCAAGAAAGAAGCGGACAAGGAGGCAGAGCCTATGGACAGGTATCCACAATGATTCACTGTGTCTTAAACACTTAAATCCCAGCTTTCCCCACAATAACAAAAAACACAAAAGACGCTAGTATAGAACCCTGAGGTACTCCTGTCAACCATATAGGGTTTAAATGGTTAAAAGTACACAGAAGTTTGTCACTCTTTGTTTTGGCAAGGCCTTCCTTGCAGACTTTAATCTCGCTGAGTCGACTACAGTAACAATAGCTCAACTACATAGCCAGTTCCTGTAGAATAAAGGGTTGCCTTTGGGACATAAAATGATATTGTACACACACACACACACACACACACACACACACACACACACACACACACACACTCCTACAGTACACATAGGTAGACGCCTCAATGGCCAGTGGGGCCGCAAGTCAACATCACCCCCATATTATGTAGAGCAGCTTGCCATAACTCCACTGCAAGAAAAGAGACAACAACTTGTTTCTGTTTTGTAATAATAATAATTTATCCAATATATAGCGATTATTTTAGGTACTCAAAGTCGCTTTACAAAAAAAAACAATTTAATTAAGAAATGACTAGCCTGCGTTTTTTTCCCCCATGCCATTGTTTTTTACCTTAAATTGACGGTCTTTGGAGAGCCGCAGAAGTCACGTTGTAGACACGGAAGTAAACAAAAAGTGTCTGGAGGGTGGGGAAGGGTCTCCTCTATCCACGGGAGGATTTTTTTTTACCGCGATCGGCCATTTTGTTGCTATCGCCCGTTGAATAAGGCTTGTTTTCACCAAAAAAAAAAGGAGAAATCCGAGCTACATGTCTTTTTTTTTTTTATCCTGATATAGGAGTGGACGTAGGACGTTTTTTGGGATGACCCATCCGTCCATTCCTTCTGTCAGTGTCAAGGGATCATTCCTAAGTTGTGTTGGAGAGCCCTCTTGTGGATTTATTTATATTTTTTAAAGACTTATGTTTACCTCCTTGGCACGCCATTTTTTTTTTAAAAGGACGAATGCTTACGTCCTTGGCAGGCAATGTGTTAAAAAGGCTAAAAAGTAAGCAAACAAAAAATTACAATAAAAGGCAACCATATAACCATTACTGTTACTATATATGTAAGGTTTTTGTCATAACTACATGTCTGACATTTCTAACAAACCAAGCCGCATGACAATCGGTAGAGAATTCAGTGAGTTATGATGATTTTAATAGTGCAGTGACCCCCTGTTTCAACAGACATACATGTGGCACACATGCATTAGGGGGCGCGGCTTTCCCCCCAAAATATGGCAGCCGTGATGATGCATAGCTACAATGAACCGCAGCGGCCAATGAGGTATCTGCGTGTATATACTGTATCTATGCACACACACTAGGCAGCCAGCAGAGCTGTTGGAATCTCGTTAGTGTGAGTTTCATTAACAAGCTAATCAAGGGGGATTTTCCTCAAGTAGTGTAACCCACATTTTACATGGCTAATGGATAATGACTTCTGATTGGTCGTTTAGCAGCCTGGTGTTAACCAATGAACGAGGTCTGAGTCATTTACTGCTGAATGCAGGCACGCACGCGCACACACACACACACACACACACACACACACACACACACACACACACACACACACACACACACACACACACACACACACACACACACACACACACAGAATGCACCTTCTTTAGCTGTGTGACACACTTCCGACTGAAGACTTATTATGCTCCATCGTACAAAGGTGTTGCATGGCAAACATACAGTAGCAGATCTTCAAACTCACTATGTGTCGTGTCGCAATGAATTGTGAGCTAGTATATCTGCTATTTTCAGTGTGCGACACCTTCCTACGCTGGAGCATAAAATAGACACAACCCTGTTCCCTCCATTACATAATTAAATCACACACACACACACACACACACACACACACACACACACACACACACACACACACACACACACACACACACACACACACAACTGCATTACATTACTTGTGCGGACATCAACGATTTAGTTTGGCGATTTTATAAATGCCACTTGTGAAATGTTGGGCCATTTTTAACCCTAACGTAGAAAATAGCAGATATACAAGCTCACAATCGGTCACAGCGCGAGCGACACTTTGTGAGCTTGTAGCTCTGCGGTTTTCGTGAGCGACATCACCGCACAACTAAGTATAAATTAGGCCTAACCCCAACACCTAAACCTGACCTCTACATGTCTATTCCTCACACCAATTTAAACCTTTTCCTAATTGGAAGCCTAACGTTGACGATGAAACAACCATTTCTCTTCTCAAAAATTGGCCTCACAATGTCTATTTCTCACATTCCACTATACTTGTGGGGACGTTCGTCCCACACACACACACACACACACACACACACACACACACACACACACACACACACACACACACACACACACAGAATGTACCTGCTTTAGCTGTGTGACACCCGACTGACTGACCCTGTCCTCTTCATTAGAGAGGATAATTACAGCAACACACCACATACAGTACACACACACACACACACACACACACACACACACACACACACACACACACACACACACACACACACACACTCTCTCTCTGAACACACACACACACACACACACTCTCTCTGAACACACACACACACACACACACACACACACACACACACACACACACACACACACACACACACACACACACACACACACACACACACACAGTAGTAATTAGAGCTCTCACCCCAGTGCTTCCATAACAAACAGGGCATAATGGCTCATTAATGGGAATATTATGGGATAGTCATTTTAAGCAGGGCTTAATCAGGCCCGGCGTGATTTATATTGCTTTTTTCCTGTTCGCAACAAATGAAATCTGTAGGCCAAATTAATCCTGGCTTTCCATCATCGCACAACTTAAAAAGCCCCTTAATGTGAGTGCTGAGAAGCGCAGGCAGGCCGAGTAAACACAAATTATCAGGACAAATTGGGGGGGGGGAGGAGAGGGAGAGGGAGGGAGGGAGAGAGAGACTAGGGCTGAGCCATATCAATCAAGTCAATATCAATACCGTACTGAAGTCAATATATTATTTCAAACTTTTGCCTCACTTACTGTTAATGAACGATTATTAAAAATAAAACAAACAAGCTTGGTTGTACGCCACCATAGTACAACAAAGTATAAAACAGGGTTTAGTGGTTAATCAGACTAATTAAAGTAATCAATGAATAACTATTAGCATGTTTTCATGTAGATATGTTGATAAATGAGGAACAATTAACCACACAAACAACAACACTTCGGGTCAACTTCTCGTTTTTCCTTTAGCACCTGAAAGATCTCTGAGTTACAATTGCCTAATAGTCTCTAGCTTTTTTTTGTTTTTCGAATAAGTTTGTTTATGTGACGCTGAGAAAATGTTATGATTGATGCAACTGGATCTCCGCGATTAGGCCTATTTATAAACTAAGAGACGCGAGTATTAAACAATATACTACACCCTCTGATCAAGAACAGCGGCTTTAGTTTTTGATTGTTAGAAAAGCCATGTTAGTCAAACGAGTAAACTACCCGCTGTGGATCAATAAACGTAACGACAAGTCCAGGGGACAATCCGTTGGTCATGGCATTGCAGTAGATTAAAAAATTATATATACTCAAGGCACACAGTCCGTTTTAAGGCATCCAAAAAAATGAAGACTGAAACTGGGTTAAATTAAAAAATTAGAATGCACTGTCAGGTCATACAGATACTGTATGTGTGTTCGCCCCAAACACGTGTCTAACAGCCCCCAGAGTAGGGCTGTCCAACCGGAAGCCCAGGGGTCCAATACGACCATACGGATGGTCTCCTGTATCTGTATGCCAGCTCATTCTTATCCTGCTGTTGTAGTCTGCTGCCCCAACAACATGTGTGTAGGTGGGCTACTTAACCTATTAAGACCTGAGGCCTGATTCTACAAATATCCTGTTCTGAAAAACGGTGGTGCTCAAACTTTTTCATGTCAAGGACCCCCAAAATGATTGATGATTTGCACAAATGTTCACGATTTTTGACAGTGATTGACAGTGTCACGAGTCATTTTAACCTGTTAAGACTTGAGGCCGATTCTATGAATGCCTTCTAAATAAGTAGTTCTCAAAATGTCTCATGCTAAGGACCCCCAAATTGATATATATTTGACCCCCATCTGAACATGTTTTATGCCAGGGACCCCCAGAAGAGAAGATTTTTACGGCTATAGCAGTGACAGCAGTGATTCATTTTAATTTCAAGAACCCTCAGTTTAATACATCTCTTGTACAATCTCTCAGAGTTACAGACATTTGGTTCAATTTGTACAATCTCTCAGAGTTACAGACATTTGGTTCCGTTTGTACACTCTCAGTGTTACAGACACATAAGGGTCCATTTGTACACTGTTGGAGTTAACAGACGCACAAGGGTCCATTTGGTTCCATTTGTACACTGTCGGAGTTAACAGGGTCCATTTGGTTCCATGTGTACACTGTCGGAGTTAACAGACGTATAAGGGTCCATTTGGTTCCATCTGTACACTCTCAGAGTTACAGACACATAAGGGTCCAATTGGTTCCATCTGTACACTCTCAGAGTTACAGACACATAAGGGTCCATTTGGTTCCATGTGTACACTCTCAGAGTTACAGACACATAAGGGTCCATTTGGTTCCTAACTATCAATCATCTGACCGGGGACCTCTGGAACCAACTTTAAGAACAACTGATAAATGTCTTTCTATTCCTAACCCTTTCAACTCCTGACTGGTTAAAAAAAAGAAGAAGAAAAGAATCAAACAATTACAGTCAGAATTTATACAAGCTGAACCCATACTAGGTTTGTAATAAAAACTGCAGTTTTAAATAACATATGCAACTCCTTTGAACACTGTTTCAGAGACATAGTCAATTTAATTATTATTCATCTATGAATTTGTATGTTTCAACTTTAAAATCTGTTCATTTCTTGGCCACCAGAGAACATCCTTTGACCACCAGATAACATCATCTTTTGGCATTGTTTAAAGCCACACCCCTTTGCCCTGCTGGGGTATAAAGATGAGATGAAGGGCACGCCCCCGTTTTGGAAGGAAACGCCTACATTCCTCAGGGTGTTCATAGACCAGCTGCTTTAGCTGTTTTAGCTGTAGCTTCCTGAAAGGCCCTCTTTAAAGGCCTCACCGTGGGTTTGTTGGGCTTCTTCCTCATGGAAGACACAGGCTGGGACGCCCTTCGTCTCACCAGGTTCAGGACCTGAGCGTTGCACCAGACTCCCCTGCTCCAAACATTTCACTCCGGCGTGATAATATTTTGGGCCGTGGTGGTACTGCAGGCTCCACTTGCGGATTGCCTGAAAGGCCCTCCTTAAAGGCCTCACCGTGGGTTTGTTGGGCTTCTCCCGGGGCCGTCTACATTCCGGCTGTCAACCGTCTCTCCGGTGGTCACCAGACTGTTCCTGGTTGTCACATAGTCTATTCCTATGAGCCACTACAAATAGAATAACAATAAATAAAAAGACATCACATGGATGGACCTGGGACGTATCATCAGTGTTCTAGCCTTGGGTCATCGGGTGTTTCGGGTCTCGCAACATACACCCTCGCCCAGATGACCCAGCCGGGGTTGATCAAGCCCCGACTTACGTCCCAGTAGCTACCCATGGTCAGTCCTCTTAGGGCAAGACAGTGCCACTCAGTCCGCTTCTCTGGAACTACTCTGCCGGGACTGGGGGAGAGGAGAGGCTCTGGCATGTGGGGGGACTAGGCTCTGTGGATGGCCTCCTGTCCGGGCCCCCCCTTCGTCTCAGCAGGTTCAGGACCTGAGCGTTGCACCAGACTCCCCCGCTCCAAACATTTCACTCCGGCGTGATGGTATCTTCGGCCTTGGTGTTACTGCAGGCTCCACTTGTGGCTTACATGAAAGTCCCTCCTTATTATTATTAGTTAACGTATAACTGAAAAAGGCCGTATCTCGCTTCCTAAGCACTTTTTTAAAACTCTGGCACTGGGACAACATAATATAGAAATAATTATTGTTTATTTGTTTTTGTTCTTTTACATACTCATAGGTAGTACAATTGAGTGCCAGAATTGCCAAACGTTTAAAAAAATAATAATCTGGCACTCAATGAGTTAAAAGCCTCACCGTGGGTTTGTTGGGCTTCTTCCTCACGGAAGACAGGCTGGGGTGCCAACCCATGCTGCTCCCGGGTGCCGATTACATTCCGCCTGTGAACCGTCTCTCCGGTGGTCACCAGACTGTTCCTGGTTGTCACATAGTCTATTCCTTCGAGCCACTATAAATAGAATAACCATAAATAAGAAAAACATGACTTGGATGCACCTGGGACGTATCATCAGTGTTGTAGATTAACCAGACAGACACAAACAAAAACACATGGACCCTAAGTATTTCTTCTCCTCTGTCATTCAACACAGCCCGTGTTTGTGTTGGCGTTTTCAGCACCCTCTAGTGGACAGACATGTGGAGTATGGATATGATGATGGTCCTTCATATCTAAGGCTTTCCATATACATGGACTTACCTAGCCCCACCCCACACCGCCCACCACAGCGACGGTTTCCACTACAATGAAGTGGGTAGAGTGGTGTGTAAGTGGTACTAAACTGGTGCCTAAAAAGTACCCAGTCTTGGGTAGGTCTGAGCTGGGCTAAGCGGGGCTAAAGCTGTGATAAAGCTGATTGGTCGGCTCACAGCTGTGTCTGTCCACTCAGGTGTCTGTAAAATGTAAACACTACGGTAGCAGTGTTGCCATGTCCACTTATTATAAGCAACATTGGGCTTATTTTTCTGTAAAGTTGCTTGTAAATATTGGTAGTACTTTTACTCCACTACAATTATCTGAAAACATATTAGTTACTAGTTACTTTTCAGATATAAATGATTACATTATAAAACATACATTAAGCCCTATTTTATACCTAGGCTATTTGAAAATAGCCGATCTACAAGCTCACAACGCATCGCATCATTGTAGATCTGCTATTTTCAAACATTTTAGTACTTACTTTTGGTACCTTAAGTACATTTTGATACCAATAGTTTTTGTACTTTTACTCAAGTAATTCCAGACTTTCACTTGTAGAGTGCTTCTACATTGCAGTATTGATACTTTTACTTAAGTAAAACATTTGAGTACTTTTTCCACCACTGCTTGTTTCTAAAATGTAGTTGATTATTTGGGGCTTGTTTCATATGTTGTTGAAACCAGTGGTTCTTAAACATTTTCATGTCAAGGACCCCCAAATTAATATGTATTTGTCAACATTATATATGTATATATTTTTTTTAAATAGCAGATGCACACACTCACAATGCGTCGCATCGCTACGCGTTGTGAGTTTGTAGATCTGCTATTTTCAAATAGCCGTAGATAGTCGCTTCTTTTGGGATTGTTTTCATAGACCTGATTGCTTATTTTTTTCTGCTAAACCTGGCAACAATGAATGTGCGACGATACACGCTAATAATGTTTTTTATATAAGTGATGGCAACGTGTTTAAACACCACACAGGTCTTCCCAACAATAGCGAAGATTAAAGTCAGGGTGAACATGGCCAAATAATAACTTAAGAGCCAAACTAGCTCTGAGGAAGCACGCTAGCATTTAGGCTAACCCTGTAGCCTGAGGCTAAGTTGGTGTGTTAAAGAAAGGGGCGTTGATTTCCTTCGGGAGGGGAGGGGAGGGTGGGGATTTTGCGAGTGGGGACTTTTGTGCAATGGAAACGCAAGACATTTTGAAGCGGTGCGGTGCGGTTCTGGACTGTACTGGACAGTGTCGTGCTTATGCTGTGATGGAAAAGCGGCTTAACAGACCAAAACCTTTCTCACACTATTTAACATGGAAAAGGTTTCATTCCAGTGTGAATACGCTGGTGTTTCTTTAGATAACTGAAACTCTTGTCACACTGTTAACAGTGGGAGGACTTTCCTCCTGATTGGACAAGCAGGTGTCTCTTCAGACTTATTGATCCAGTGAAACTCTTGCCACCCTGTTTACAGAGGTAAGGTTTGTCTTCGGTGTGAATACGCTGGTGTTTCTTTAGGTAAGCTGATGAACTGAAACTCTTGTCACACTGTTTACAGTGGAAGAGCTTTTCTCCAGAATGGACAAGCAGGTGTTTTTATTTAGGTGTCCTAACTGTGTGAAACTCTTGTCACACTGTTTACAGTGGTACGTTTTTTCTCCGGTGTGTATACGCAGGTGTTTCACCAGCGTACTTAATTCACTGAAACTCTTGGCACACTGGTACGTTTTTTCTCCGGTGTGTATACGCAGGTGTTTCACCAGCGTACCTGATTCACTGAAACTCTTGTCACATTGTTTACAGAGGTACGTTTTTTCTCCAGAATGGACAAGCAGGTGTCTTCTAACTGTCTAAAACTCTTGTCACACTGTTTACAGTGGTAAGGTTTTTCTCCGGGTGTGGATACGCTGATGTGTCTTCAAATGCTTAAAACACTGAAACTTTTTTCACAGTGTTTACAGTGGAAAGGTTTTTCTCCGGTATGGACACGCTGTCTCTATCTTCAGACTACTTAACTGACTGAAACTCTTGCGACACTGTTTACAGTGGTAAGGTTTTTCTCTGTTGTGCATACGCAGATGTTTCACCAACGTACTTGAATCACTGAAACTCTTGGTACACTGTTTACAGTGATACGATTTTTCTCCAGAATGGACAAGTAGGTGTGTCTTCAGGTGTCCTAACTGTCGGAAACTCTTGTCACACTGTTTACAGTGGAAAGGTTTTTCTCCGGTATGGACACGCTGATGTGTGTTCAGGTTATCAAACCGACTGAAACTCTTGTCACACTGTTTACAGTGGTAAGGTTTTTCTCCTGTGTGGAAACGCTGGTGTCTATTCAGGGAACTGAAACACCCGAAACTCTTGTCACACTCTTTACAGATGTGGGTTGTCTCTCCTGTCCCCTGATGTTCTTTCACTTCTTCCGGATGAGTTAAAGTCATGGTAAACTGGTGATGACTGTAAGATCTCGGTTTGTCTGTGTCCCCTTTCTGGCTGGTTCCAGAGATTATGATTTACCGGAAAACTGCTCGGGGGATCTGTGCATTCCTCGGTATTTGGCAGAAGAGGTCAATATGATGGAATGTTGGAAGGTGAACGATTTGTTCAATCACTGGTCTGTCCGGTTTTCTCTGTAAGGTTCAACCTATCCGTCTCTCTCGAAGGACACTTACATTTATATGAAGTGAAACTCCCATATATAAGGCTGACCAGAGCTCCTGTCTGACATCACACATGCACAAACAGTTGCCATGCATGCCTGTCCCCGCCAGTTTGTGTAGGCGGTGTCGGATGATGGTCGTGCATGTTCCTATTATTGGGCTCAATCTCAATAGTTAGAGAAAACACAGTTTATGTGTGTTGTCATAGACTAGGCTGGTCGGAACATGCCCCTCAGGTTATGCAATACCCGTTGTCAGAGTACCTATTGTCCCTGTTGTACCCGAGTATTTAGTGCAGAAGCCATTAACATAGTATTTGGAGGCCAGTCCATGACGTCAGTACTATAATGTCATATTAATGACATCAGGGCCCTCCATAAAAGGAGATTTGTGATAAATTCAAGGACCCCAGGGGTCTGATACTGATGGGGACTGGAACCAACTGATAGGGAGTCTCCCTATTTCTAATCCTTTCAACACCTGATTGGTAAAAAAAATTGAAAAAAGGAGGGGAAAATTACAGCTAAACCCCATACTAGGTTTGTGTTAAGAACTGCAGTTTTAAATAACATCTGCAACTCCTTTGAACACTGTTTCAGAGACAGGCAATTTAATTATTATTAATCTATACATTTTTGTGTTTCAACTTTAAAATCTGTAGTTATTTTCTTTTGCCACCAGATAGCATCATTTGACCACCAGGTAACATCATTTTTTAGCATTGTTTAAAGCCACACCTCTTTTCCCTGTTGGGGTATAAAGATGAGATGAAGGGCACGTCCTCGTTTTGGATGGAAACGCCTACATTCCTCAGGGTGTTCATAGACCAGCTGCTTTAGCAAGCAAGCTGTTAACTCATTCACTGTCATTGAGTGTTTGATGTGTTCTTTCCCAAAGGGCCAGACTGCTATTGACGTGTTTTCAGTGTTTTTCCACTAGTTGGCACTGCTCGCTGACACATAAGTGACCATTTGATCCTCAGACACACACATCCAGGAGATCACGTGATCCTAAGATTTCCTCCTCCATTCACTTCCTTGTTAATCAATTTTGAAAAATGCCTGTATCTCGCCTCCCTGGTTTTACTCTGCATTTTTTACGAGAAATGTTATATTCAATGGCCTATAACAAGCGAACGGGGGGTCGCGATGACATTTTCTCTTTTTCGCAGAAGCTCAGAGAAACCCTCCGTAATTAGCAACGATCTGGGGATCGATCATACTGGAGATAAATATTCTGTAACACGTAAAATCGATTTATTTACTCTGGCAGTGAATGAGTTAAAGGAGAATTCCGGACATTTTAAGTGTTATCTTTGATGTCTCGTTACTCACCTACCGACGTAAAAAGTGGCGTTCTTTTTTTCCAGAGATTCCCCTGTCGTCATTTTTTAAACCCCCTCCGTTATAATGGGAGCGCGTGGGTTAGGGAAATTCGTCTATTATAACCGATGCAAAGTTATTTTTTTCTCTACTACTAGTCATTGTAGAGTCTCATGATAGTCAAACATGCGCTGAATGTTCCTGAGAGGCTACCGTTAATGGCGAACGATTTAACACTGGTTGCTTGTTTCTCAACCTGGCAACACCGAGTTGCCAGGTTTCTCCCGTGTCCATTTCTCCCGTATGGACACGCTGGTGTATCTGCAGACTACATAACTGACTGAAACTCTTGTCACAATTTTCAATTTTCTCGGAAGCACAGTGAAACCCTCCGTGATTAGCAACCATCAGGGGATCGATCATACTGGAGCTGAATATTCTATGACTACTTAAAAAGGTTAGAAAAATCTAATAACACCCTGGCAGAAGTTAAAAAAACGTATTCATAGTACTGGTGTTTCTTTAAATAACCTGACACACTGAAACTCTTGTCACACCGTTAACAGTGGGAGGGCTTTCCTCTTGAATGGACAAGCAGGTGTCTCTTTAAACTTCTTGATTCACTGAAACTCTTGCCATAGTGTTCACAGAGGTAAGGTTTTTCTCCGGTGTGAATACGCTGGTGTTTCTTTAGGTAGGCTGGTGCACTGAAACTCTTGTCACACTGTTTACAATGGAAGAGCTTTTCTTTAGAATGGACAATCAGGTGTTTCTTCAGGTGTCCTAACTGTCTGAAACTCTTGACACACTGTTCACAGTGGTAAGGTTTTTCTCCGGTGTGAATACGCTGGTGTATCACCAGCGTACTTGTTTCACTGAAACTCTTGTCACACTGTTTACAGTGGAAAGGCTTTTCTCCGGTATGGACACGCTGATGTGTTTTCAGGTTTTCTAACCGACTGAAACTCTTGTCACACTGTTTACAGTGGTAAGGCTTTTTTCCGGTATGGACACGCTGATGTATTTTCAGGTTTAACCGACTGAAACTCTTTTTCGTTGGAGGGTGAACGATTTGTCCTTTAGGCTTCTGTGCACTCACTGGTCTGTCCGGTTCAACCTATCCGTCTCTCTCGAAGGACACTCAAATGTATATGAAGTGAAACTCCCATATATAAGGCTGACCAGAGCTCCTGTCTGACATCACACATGCACAAAGAGTTGCCATGCATGCCTGTCCCCGCCAGTTTGTGTAGGCGTCGGATGATGGTCGTGCACATGTTCTGAATTTGGCATGTTCCTATTAGTGGGCTTGATCTCAATAGTTGGAGAGAACGCAGTGTGTTTGTGTCATAGACTAGGCCGTTCGGAACATTCACCTCAGGTTATGCAATACCCGTTGTCAGAGTACCTATTGTACTCGTTTTACCCGTGTATTTAGTGCTGAATTCATTAACTTAAAACTTAAAAAGTTTACCAGATATCAGACTTGCTACGGCAGCCTAGGGCAACCACACTAATAAGAAACAGTTTTAAATAACATATGCAACTCCTTTGAACACTGTCTCAGAGACATGGCCAATTTAATTATTATTATGACTTTGTATGTTTCAACTTTAAATCTGTAGTTCATTTCTTTGACCACCAGATAACATAATTTTTTAGCATTGTTCAAAGCCAGGCCCCTTTTCCCTGCTGGGGGTATAAAGATGAGATAAAGGGCATGCCCATGTTTTGGATGGACACGCCTACATTTCTCAGGGTGTTCATAGACCAGATGCTTTAGCAAGCAAGCTGTTAAGAATGTGTGGAGGTAGTTCCTTGGCTACGGTGGCCCAGCAGTTTACTAGATTACCCCCCGGACAGAAGAACACAAACGCATGGACACTAACTATTTCTTCTCTGTATGGTCATTCAACACAGCCCGTGTGTGTGTTGGCGTTTTCAGCACCATCTAGTGGACAGACATTTGGAGTGTGGTTATGATGATGGTCCTTCATATCTAACAGACCGAAACCTTTCTCACACTATTTAACGTGGAAAAGGTTTCATTCCAGTGTGAATACGCTGGTGTTTCTTTAGATAACCTGATATACTGAAACTATTGTCACACCGTTAACAGTGGGAGGGCTTTCCCCCTCTATGGACAAGCAGGTGTCTCTTCAGACTTCTTAATTCACTGAAACTCTTTCTACACTGCTTACAGAGGTAAGGTTTTCCTCCTGAATGGACAAGCTGGTGTCTCTTCAGACTTCTTAATTCACTGAAACTCTTGCTACACTGCTTACGGTTTTCCTCCTGAATGGACAAGCTGGTGTCTCTTCAGACTTCTTAATTCACTGAAACTCTTGTTACACTGTTTACAGAGGTAAGGTCTTTCTCCAGAATGGACAAGGAGGTGTGTCTTAAGTTGTCCTACCTGTCTGAAACTCCTGTCACACTGTTCACAGTGGTAAGGTTTTTCTCCAGTGTGAATACGCTGGTGTTTCTTTAGGTCACCTGATTCAATAAAACTCTTGTGACACTGTTTACAGAGGTAAGGTTTTTCTCTGGTGTGAATACGCTGGTGTCTCTTTAGGTAAACCGATGCACTGAAACTCTTGTCACACTGTTGACAGTGGAAGAGCTTTTCTCCAGAATGGACAAGCAGGTGTATCTTCAGATGACTTGTCTGACTGAAACTCTTGTCACACTGTTTGCAGTGGAAAGGTTTTTCTCCGGTATGGACACGCTGGTGTTTTTGCAGACTACTTATCTGACTGAAACTCTTGTCACACTGTTTACAGAGGAAAGGCTTTTCTCCGGTATGGACACGCTGGTGTGTGATCAGGCTAGCTAACCGACTGAAACTCTTGTTGCACTCTTTACAGTGGAAAGGCTTTTCTCCTTTGTGTATACGCAGGTGTATCACCAGCATACTTGATCCACTGAAACTCTTGGCACAATGTTTACATCTGTAAGGCTTATCTACTGAGTGGAGACGCAGGTGTTCCACCAGCGTACTTGATTCACTGAAACTCTTGTCACATTGTTTACAGTGGAAAGGTTTCTCTCCGGAATGGACACGCTGATGTTTCTTCAGGTGGTCTGCCGTACTGAAGCTCTTGTTACACTCTTTACAGTGGTAAGGTTTTTCTCCCGTATGGACATGCTGGTGTATCTGCAGACCACTTAAATGACCGAAACTCCTGTTACACTGTTTACAGTGGAAAGGCTTTTCTCCGGTATAGACAAGCTGGTGTCTGTTCAGGCTATCAAACCTACTGAAACTCTTGTCACACCGTTTACAGTGGAAAGGCTTTTCTCCGGTATGGACAAGCTGGTGTGTTTTCAGGTTATCAAACCGACTGAAACTCTTGTCACACCATTTACAGTGGAAAGGTTTTTCTCCTGTGTGGAAACGCTTGTGTCTATTCAGAGAACTGAAACACCCGAAACTCTTGTCACACTCTTTACAGATGTGGGTTGTCTCTCCTGTCCCCTGATGTGTTTTTACTTCTCCCGGATGAGTTGAAGTCATGGTAAGCTGTTGATGACTGTAAGATCTCGGTTCGTCTGTGTCCCCTTTCTGGCTGGTTCCAGAGATTCTGATTTTCCAGAAGACTGCTAGGGCGATCTTTGCATTCCTTATCATTTGGCAGAAGAGGTCAATACATGGTCTGTTGGAGGGTGAACGATTTGTCCTTTTAGCTTCGCGCTCACGGGTCTCCCGGTCCGGTCCTCTCTGTCAAGTTCAACCTCCCTGTCTCTCTAAAAGGAAGATAATCGGCTGATTGGTTAAACCGGACTCAAGAGCCACTGTGATGGTATCAAGCAGGAGGTGAACCGATATAACCCTTGGCAAGGCAGGGAGAAGGAGGTTCAGTGGGGCCTTCTAATTGTACTGGTATTGATGCTTATTCCTCTGAAGAGAGTTGAAGGTCGCTTGCGTGTCGCTAATGGAATTGAACTCAGCCTGGGGATACCTTTGCTTTTATACGTTTAGCTGCTAATGTTGTGGTGCTAGTGTCATGGTGATATCAGTCATATCCGTATATGGAGCAAGCGATGTCAGTTAGTCTTGTCATTTTGGATGTATCGCTGGTCTCCATATATGGGCCTCCAGGAGGGGTTCTCTGATGTCAGAGCTAGGTATGGTGGTACGTT
Organism: Gymnoscopelus braueri; assembly: GCF_963280865.1. Lineage (NCBI taxonomy): Eukaryota > Metazoa > Chordata > Actinopteri > Myctophiformes > Myctophidae > Gymnoscopelus > Gymnoscopelus braueri. Next base: position 1,487,646 of record NC_137624.1, on the reverse strand, counting down.
GTATCTTCTCCATATATAGAAGTCTATGATGTCCGACTTGGGTAGGTCGGTTGTCTCCATATATGGGGATCTCCTTATATGGGAAGGTTGCGACTGAATAGGTCATTTATCCCCCTACATGGGTTTCCGGACATCCTGCCACGGTCTACCTTGCAGTGGTGTCCATTTATGGCTAATGCTGGCAAGTATGCTCTGAATGTTCTCTACATCCCCGTCTCTCTCTATAGTAGAGTGGATTAGCACTAAAAACTGCACTATTTGTAAGAGGGTGAAACTTTCAGCATAGTTAGTATATACCATAACATATATATGACCCCCCACAATAAACGATAAGTCTTCTAGGCATTTTTCATCTTCGTTTTTTCATGTCATATGAAAGCAGGGAATCATAGCTAAAAATTGACATTGTTTGTGCAGTTTGACCAGTTTTCGAGATATGGCTTATAGAATGATGCCTTGTAGAGATTCAGTGAACTGAGAAAACTGCATTCAAAGATTCACTTCTGTGATCTGTAAGATTTTAACACCTATCCCAGCATGCATTGCTGAAATATGGGGGTTTGAGGGGGGCCAGGTAAACACCTCAGATGTGTCCCAGGGTGCATTGTTCTCAAATGGGGGGTGGGGGGCTTTGATAGCTTGGAGCTCAGCTCCCAGGGTCTTGTAGTGAACACTTCACAGTTTTAAAATAAATGGCAAAACTTAGCAAATCTACAAGCTATAGGCTAGTACCTAAATATGTTACCACTACTGGCTTACTGTACCTATTAAACATGAAAAAAATGCCCAAATGGGTCCATTTGGTTTCATTAATGTTGCTACAGTAACCTTGTTTATTCATTCATTTTTAAACAGGACAGTAATGTTACACTGTGCAGAAATCCAAAATAGCTGATCTACAAGCTCACAAGGCGTTGGAGAGCGACGCGTTGTGAGCTTGTAGATCTGCTATTTTCATGTTTTGTGTTTGTGTATGTCGGACTTTGGCGTTGATTGTAAGAGTGGAAGAGTTTGCATCATTTTAATCACAAGGCCCTTACCTTTAAAATGGTATTTAGCTTGACTAGGTAGGTGAAACACACAATAGTGTACACGTGTTTGTTTGTGTGAAAAAAGAAAAAAAGAAAAACGCTTGGTGTTGGTGGTGACCTGGTTGCTTGTTTCTGAAACATTTATCTGGCAACATCGGTATGGCTGGAGAAAAAAGGGTTCGCCACTGCCCCCTGCTGGAACTAGTGCACCAGGATGACTAACATAAACACATTTACACGACAGTTTTAACAAAATATGATTGTTAATACATAATTCTTTGAGGTTTACATTAGACACAAGCCAACAGACTAGTGATACCTTTCAAAACGATTGGGTAGAAATAGTGAATTTTACCGCGATTTCACGATGTCTGGATGGAAAATGAGGATTTGGTTAGCAATGCTAACAAATGCTAGGTCTAACCCAAGCCCCCAGAACCCAGAGGTTGCATTGAAGCGCATTGGACATGCTGGCCATTCATAGGTACTGCAGCTTAAACGGATGGGGCCACTGCACGATGTATGAGCGAAAACGGTTTCGACCAATGGGCTCGACTCACGAGCTTGCGCACAAGCTTGCGCACAGGGCCGCGCACCTCTGTGACGTAAAACGTGTCACTTCTGTGACGCAGAAAGTATCACAGTGGCCCCAAATGGGCTACGTGAGGTCAAATCCTCTGAGAGGTCAAATCCAAGATGGCTGCCAGTCTACTGGGTTTAAATGTCTAATTACTTAAAAAAAAACAAAAAACATTTAAGGCCTTATTTCCAACTAAGTTTGGGTTGCCCATTCATTTGATGATACTTTGGAGATTGCCAGAACCCAAGGCCATACATTAAATAAAGGTCAAGGTAAAAGAAAATGATGACAATGGTAATTATCAAAGTTTAACAGTCTCCAGAACAGAGGCACGTGCAGTACATTTGAGTGCAGCTTTGGTACACTTGCATCGTCCAGTACACCCTTTCGTGCAGCGACAGCGGATTAATTCATGGCACAATTTTGATGCTTAAGAGAGAGTGGTCCAAAATGGTTGTCACCCAGTTGTTTCCTTTGTCCAGCCCCATTCAGATGGCTATGGCATCTCTGGTTCCAGTACCAATGCCTGGTTCCAACAGTTTGCCTGGTAGCAAGTCCACTTGATATGTTGCTTGAGTGCTGCCTGGGTTGGAGGAATGCTCTCTAGTGTTCTTGACTTCAATGTGAAGAGCTGTTTCCTGCCATCATTCACTTCCCTGCACTCACTGGTTCGGTCATACATGAGCACCACAAATCGCTCTAGCAGGAACATTGATCCTTCACTGACCTCACTTTGCATGTGTAGGAGTCTACTGAAATCCTCATTCACCTCTGGGAATGACTTCCAAGTTTCCCAGTCTTCTTTCCTCTGCCAGCGAACGCAGATACAGTGTCACACCCCGTGAAAGACTGGGAGAGTCAAACACTGTGTTGGAGTGTTGGAGTCACTGTGTTGGAGTCACAAAGCCAGTACATACAGCCACATCAATATCAACAGTACGGTCACCTTCTTACACCCCTTTTGCACAGCATCTGCACAGCATCTGCCACATGCAGAAGCAGAGGAGTGTCAGCCTCCTCTTCAGAACATGGGGCAAGGCAGGCCAAGTTTGAATCAACAGGAGAACAGAGGACTCCACTTCCTTGCCCTCTGCTAGAGGAATGTTAATAAATGAATTATCTGAACTACATCAGGTGTCTTACTGTTGGTGTTGCCTATACAAGAGGCCAGTGTTTGTTACACTACCATTTGTTGATTATGAGGAAATCACTGCATTTCTTTTTGGCACATTTTTATTATATAGTATTTAGTGCAGACATAGGTGATTTTTGCCTCTGCCACCAGGGGGGGCAAAGAAAATATATGAACATATATGTTTTTATATATGCAACATATATGTTTATCATATATGTGACCTATACGAAATTGTCCGCCTGCAGATATGTCTCTATATATGTACATATATATCCATATATGTGGCATATATGTGGAAATAGAAGATACATATATTTCCTATATATCCACATATATGCGCGCAGGTGAAAACAAACGCTGTCTGGGGGGTGGGGGAGGGTCTCTTCTATCCACCTGAACAAAAAAATGTAAACCGTGATCGGGCATTTTGATGCTATCGGCCGTTGAATAAGGCTCGTTTTCACCAAAAAAAAGAAGACTAGATGTGTTTTTCTACAAATCATAACATAGGAGTGGACGGAAGTGACGTTTTTTGGGATGCCGTCCATTCCATCTCTGAGTCAGGGGATCATTCTTTTTTTTTTTTAAATTGACAGAGATTTAACACATCGGGTGCCGACCACGGTAAAAAAACGTGTTTTCAATCTTTTTGTTTTTTTCCACAAGGGGGGGGGGGCTAGCGCAACTTGGGAATCACCCACGGTGCCTCTGGAATAGAAGGGACAGATGGATCACCATGCCAAAAAACATGGCTCCCCGTCCGCTCCCGTTCTCCTTGATGAAAACCTCTGCAGCTCCGTAACTTTTTACATTGGGGATAACGAGTCATGGGCGATTACGCCGTAATGGCGACTCGCGTGAGAGATGTTATTGTTCCAGGCGTTAGCCAGGACCATCCATCGTCGTGCACGCATCCATTGTTTATGTGTGGGTGCTCGCCGTGGCGTCCACAGCTATAAACAGCACAGCGTTACAAACGGTGAGATCTCTGGCACTCAAAGTAATCTGTTTTAATAAAACGCTGGCACCGAATGTGTTAATTGACAGTTGGATTTGAAATGACGGAGATCTCCGTCATTGGCAGGGAATGTGTGAAGGTGAAAAGAAATCGGCACCCGCCTGAATGGGCCATTCAGTTTGTTTGTAAAGAGGTTCATAGGTTCAGGATTTGTAGTGCGCCCCCCATCCAGTTATTACACTGGCCCGGGGCGCAGTCCACAGAGAGAGACAAGTAAGAGACAAGCGAAAAATATAGGACAAGACAAAGAAGACTAAACTAGGACAACAAGAACTCAGTCTCTCTGTCAGTCAGTCACAACAGGAGGGAGTAGAAACTAAACACACACAAACACAACCCACAAAACAACATCATTGTCGATGCCAGTGATACCTATGTAATGCCCAGACATCTCACTATCCTTCCGCCGTCGATATATGGATCTCCACGATGGTGTGCCAGAGGTTTTCAGGACACTATGGCTTTAGTCCAGGGGTCGGAAATTGGCCCCCCGGAACTAATTTTTGTCCCGTTAGATTATTTTGAGAATTAAGATTATTTATTGTATTATTTTTTTCATTTTACAATATTGGCCCGACAGTCCCACATATGCACTGCTATAGCTATAATGTCAAAATAGAGCATCTATAAAAACCTTAACAGTGTTGTGTGTTTTACAGTGACCGATAAAAACAGTAACAGTGATGTGGGTCTTACCGTAACTCTAATAAAAATGGTAACAGTGCTGTGTGTCTTACAGTAACTCTGATAAAAACGGTAACGGTGTTGTGTGTCTTACAGTGACTCTGATAAAAACGGTAACGGCCCTGCAGCCAATGACAGCAGCTCGTCGGCAGGAAGTTCATCGGAGTCGGACTCAGAATCTGAAGAGGAGTCGGAGTCGGACTCTGATAAAGAGCAGAAGAAGAAGAAGAGTGTCCACAAGTCCAAAGCCAAGGTACCATCATGGTTTCTCCATCTCATTAGGCACTGGTTCCCAAAGTGTGTTTGGGTCCTCAAGGACCAAGGGGCCCCCAGCATAATTAGTTAATCAGTTTAACCACTAACTTTATATACAGTATTTGCTACTTGAAAATAGCAGATTTACAAATTCACAACGCACCGTGATGCGACGAGTTGTGAGCTTGTTGTGTGTTTGTAGATCTTGTGTGAAAGCAAGTGTTAAATGACTCTAAATTAATCTATATTGTGATAGTATTCATTGCTATAGAGTGTTTCCCCGTCTCTGCAGCTCTTTAATAAACAGAAAATGCATTTTAAGGTCTGGATACCAATTTTATCTAGGACAGGGAACATTTGAAGTGATGAAACAACAAAATAAGCATACAAAATTGGATCTTTAAAACAAATGGGTACTCTGTCCTGATTGGCTGAAATTGGCAACCCAACTGAAAACATTTTAACTTTATTAAAGAGCTGGCGAGACGGGCGACTCCTGTTACTGAACAAACACTATATAGCAATGAATGCTATCACAATATAGCGCTTTAACCTTTAACACATTGAGTGCCATAAACGAGAATCCTCGTGAGGAGATTTATTTATTTATTTTTCCACACAGGGTGCTCTAACGCAACTTTGTAATGATTCACGGAGCTTGAAAAAAGGAGAGGACAGATGTGGATCCGTGCCAAAAAACCTACCTCCTGTTCGCTCCCATTATAACTCCTTGAGAAAAAGCTTCATATCTCCATTTCTTTGTACCGTGGTGGAAACGAGCCGTTTTCGATGGGCGATCACTCTGCAATGGCGCATCGCGTTAGAAATATTATTGTTCTAGGCGATAGTCGGGACCCTCGACTATCGTGCACGGACCCTTTGTTTACATCCGCGTCCTCGGAGTGGCGTCTACAGCCCTAAACAGAGCCGAAAAAAAGGGTTTTACTGTGCTTCCGCGAGAAAGAAAAAAAAGTCATCTCGACCCCCCCAGTCGCTTGTTACAGATGAAGTTGAATATAGCTCAAAAATGCAGGGAGAAAAAAAGAAAAAAAGATACAGCCATTTCCCCAAATACGCTAAGCAGGAAGGGAATGGTGGTTTAGATCTTTCGATCACGTGATCTCCTGGATCTGTGTGACTTGAGGAAGAAAATGGTCACTTGTGTGTTAGAGAACAGAGCCATCTAGTGGAAAACCACTGAAAACAAAAAAGTAATCAAAGTCGTGTAGTCTGGGCCTTTGGAAAAAAAAGTCGTTAAAGTCGTCTTTGGCCGTGAAAGAGTTAAGGAAACAAGTCAAATATATTTATTCTCGGTTGGGCTGTATAGAACATGAAATCGTCCTGCACCCCAACCCATCCATTCAGTTGTGTACAATATTCAGCACGATATAACCCTGAGCCGTACAACATGCTTCCCTGGGAAAGCGGAGAAATCACATTTTACACCCTGCTGGGAAAACGATTTAGTTTGCTCTTTTTTACAGCTTCTTTCCTTTTCCCCTTTTCAGCTCTCACTCCATCACCCCTTGCAACGCCGCGTCACGCACCACAGAAATAGCCGATCTACAAGCTCACGGTGTGTCGCGTCCGCGACACGCCGTGAGCTTGTAGATCGGCTATTTTTTGGGTCTGCGAACACGGGCGTGCAACCAAGGACGAAGCCCCCCTTTCATCTCTTTGTCTCCAACCTGTCCTCTCTGTCTGCGTTGGGAAGGATCCGTTCCTCGCCTTAAGCCTTTCTGCACTGTGAAATTCTCATTACACTCACTTTGATATTTGGGCATCACGCCTCCAGGAATGAATGATGTACGCTTTGTGTGCTTTTCAGACTTTGTGCATGCCTCTGTCTCTAGGTCTTTCACACCTATGTCTCGCTTTTATTATTGTTAAACCTTTATTTAAAGGTAGGGTAAATGTTGCTTTTAACATTTTCTTATAAAGTTTTAAATAGCTCTGTGTTCTGATAGTACTCATTGCTATAGACTCTAGAGTATTCGTTCAGTAACAAACGACTCTCTCTCCAGCTCTTTAATAAACAGACATTTCTCATGTCGGGTTACCGATTTTATCCAATCAGGAGAGAGAACTCACACAGGATACAGATTAAACACATTCGATATTTGCTTCTGGGGATTCTACAAATATCTTCAAAATCCTAACAGTTTTTTGAAAAAACATATGTTGCTATAATATCAGTGGTTTTTCAAACTGTTTCATGTCAAGGACCCCCAAAATTATATGTATTTGACCGCGGACCCCCATCGCAAAATATGTTGTTCCAGGGACACCCATGTTGTTCCAGGGACACCCTAGACGCAAAGATTTGAGTTAAAAATGTTCGCTTTAAAAATATATATATATTCAAAGATTTGCACCAGATTTTTCAAAAAATAGAGCTACAAGCTCATAGCGCGCTTGGAGATGTGCTATTTTTGAATAGCCCAAAGTATTAAAAAAAAAACAGTTTAAGTTGGTTAAACAGAGATACGTTCCCGGTCTAAGAGGGTTAATGATATATTATCATTAAAGTTGTAGTGTTGACTCCTTTGGCCTAACGATTTCAGCGGTGAGATTAGTCTTTGGCTTTAAATCTCTGTGTGTCGTGTTTGCTCAGCCTGCAGTGAAGCACAGCTGAATGTTCTGCTTCTTTATGCGACGTGACTGAAGACTCGCTTGGCCAGGAGGCTGTGAAGGAAGGACAATATAAAAGCAGCCGTACCTTTTTAACCCATTAAGACCGGGCACACATCTGTTTCATTCTTTGGCTATTGAAAAATATCAGATATACGAGCTCATAGCGCAGCACTCTCAGCACTCAGCACTACAGCTTGTAGATCTGCAACTATTTCAAAGATTTGCACAAAATATTCCCTTTAAAAAAAAATATATATATATATATATATATATATATATATATATATATATAGTATGTATATGTTTTAAAGAGAACATTTTTTAACTCCGATCTGTGCTTTTGGGGGGTGGGGTCCCTGGAATAACATATTTTGAGATGGTGGTCCGCGGCCAAATACATATAATTTTGGGTGGTCCTTGACATGGAAAAGTTGGAGCACAACTGATATAGCAGCATTACTGTTAGGATTTAGAAGACAATTTTAGATATGTATTTGACCCCCATCTCAAAATGTGTTGTTCCAGGGACCCCCAGAAGCAAAGATTTGAGTTACAAATGTTCGCTTAAAAAAAATATATATATATTCAGATTTACAAAAATTTGGACGATTTGTCAAAAGATCTACAAGCTCGTAGCGCGGCACTCGGTGCCGTGCTATGAGCTTGTATATCTGCTATATTTGAATAGCCGAAGAAATCAAAAAATGACACAGATGCGTTCCCGGATTGAATGGGTTAAATGCATTTCTATCGGCCGTGTTGTGATGTGAGCGAGACGCGCGCGGTTGTGTCGTAATTTCCACGTCGTCACAGAGCCTGACGGGCCTTCCTGGTCTCGTGAGAGGTGGCGTGTATCGTTTGTGACGTGACGACGTGTGTGACGTGTGTGACATGACTCCGTGCGTGACTGCAGTCGATGAAATGCCACAGATCGTTGCTGTCGGGCAGAAGCCTCTTATCTCCATGTTCTTTGTGGGGTTTTTTTCCCGGAAATTAACGCCCTACTCGATCATACGATCGAATGCTACTGTAAGTGTCGCGTTTCGAGCATGTAAATCTGCTACTTTGCTGTTTTTGAATTTGAATCCTGAAAAGTAAGTTGTTGCAGGGACATGTAAAGGACCTCAAACTTTTTTTCATGTCTCATGTCAAGGACCCCGAAATGAATTTGTATTTGGCTGCGGACCCCCACCTGAAATTATTTTGTACCATAGAAGATTTGTGTTATTAAAATGTAAAACAATAAATATGTAAATCAACGTTGAAAATAGGAGATTTATAAATTGATAAATTTGTCACACTGTGACACGTTGTGAGCTTGCAGATCTGCTATTTTTGAGTAGTTGATGTACTGTACAGTCTATTGGGGTTAAAATGGTTAAACTGATATTGATGCTCTATTGACTAAGTTTGCTGGGGACTTCTCATTTACCCATGGAGGTCCTCAGACCAAGTGTTCCCAAACTTTTCAGGCCGCAACCCCCCAAAATAATCATATTTGGACTGGGGACCCCCCAAAATAATCATATTTGGACTGGGGACCCCCCACCCTGACAAGCTTTGGATATCCTCTTCATAGCACTGGCACACAGATTAACACATGCACTAATTGAGCAGTTTTTGTCCCACATGAAGTGAACAGAGCACATTCTACTTTGAGTGTTTCTCAACCTGGACTAGTGTTGCTAAATGTCGTGTTGTATTGTGTTGCTTTGTTCAGGTGGAAGTGACATCATCACCATCTAAGCAGGAAGTGTCTTTACTGGATCTAGTTGACTGTGAGTACAACTGCTCTCTGCTATAATAATCTGTTTATAGTGTGTGTGTGTGTGTGTGTGTGTGTGTGTGTGTGTGTGTGTGTGTGTGTGTGTGTGTGTGTGTGTGTGTTCTCTCTCCTGATTGGATAGAATTGATATCCCACCCTAACAATGTTATGTTTATTACTAAAGTGCTGGAGAGACGGGGAGACTCTTGTTACTGACCAAACACACAATAACAATGATATTTTAACAAAACAATATCACTTACCCTACCATATCACCCACCTTAGCTGCTCTCCACTGGTTACCCTGTATTTTCAGAATTGATTTTAAGATGTTTCCTGATGACTTTTAAAGCCCTGACTGGACAGGCTCCCAGTTTTATTGTAGATATTGTCTCTGTCGGGTGGAAACCTCATATATCCATCCTGTTAGCATAACCTTTGACTTTACTACTTGTACTGTTAATAATCTTGTTAATAATGTATTAAATCAATCAATCAATCAGATGATTTGAGGCTTGCTAAATCAGTGTCATCCTATCACTTCTGGAAACTCACTCCCTTTGTCTGAATCTTCTTGCCAGTTTAGTGTTTTTGGGCGGTGAAACCGCCCCTATAAGTGAGATTTGGAAAAATGTACAAATATCTTGGGCAGTGAAACCGGCCCTAAAAGTTTGTACAATTATCCTGTGCTGTGATTGGCCAATCACAATCTATTCAGGACTGTGATTGGCCAGTGTCACATGACACATGTGCATAGCCCTATGTGATTGGCCAGTGTCACATGACACATGTGCATAGCCCTATATAAGCAACCATAACTTAAAAAAAACCAATTTATTGTTTTTTTTAAGTTATGGTTTTGTCCATCATAAAGTGTGTTTTACAAAAGATAAATGTATTTATCTTTTGTACATGATTGATCGACTCCATTCAGTATTGTGATTAGCTAGCAAGACACATGCTGACACTAAGTGGCTCTTTCAGATCAAAGCATATATATTGGTTGACTCCATTCAGTATTGTGGTTAGCTAGGAAGACACCGCCCACTTCACACAGGGTGTGATTTTTGGGCGGTGAAACCGCCCCTATAAGTGAGATTTGGAAAAATGTACATTTTCCTGCGCTGTGATCTGGGCCCAGGAAATTAGTAGAATTATCCTGTGCTGTGATTGGCCAATCACAGCCTATTCAGGACTGTGATTGGCCAGTGTCACATGACACATGTGCATAGCCCTATATAAGCAACCATAACTTGAAAAAAACCAAAGTTTTGTTTTTTTCAAGTTATGGTTTTGTCCATCATAAAGAGTGTTTCAATAAATGTATTTATCCTTTGTACATGATTGATCGACTCCATTCAGTATTGTGATTAGCTAGCAAGACACCGCCCACTTCACACAGGGTGTGATTTTTTATTAATTGATTGATTTATTTATCTGGTTTTATTGTTTAATCTCTTTTTTTTTTATATTGTCCTGTGCTCTTTTACCTTGCTCTGTAAAGCATGTATATGCTGTAAACAGATCTTTTTAATGTGTGCTTGGTCATTAAGCATCGTGCGCGTATCTCCTTCTTTGTGTCCAATCCTACAGTCACCGCCCCGCCCCCTGTGACCTCATCCACGACCTCTGCCCTGTCCCCATGCCTCCGATCTGACCTTGAAGGACTTTCCCTGTCTGACATCTCTACTACTGCCGTTCAGGTGTGTGTGTGTGTGTGTGTGTGAGATATGGGAGACACACAGAACGACATTTCCTCCGTCAGTGTACATTAAGTCTTGTTTGTGTGTGTGCGTGCGGGTGTGTGCGTGCGGGTATGCACGCGCATACATACGCACACTAGGGCATTCACGAATACTGTTTTTTGGTATTTGGCTTCGAATACCTAAAGTATGAAATATCGGGTGAAATATCATATTTTTTTCATCCAATACAACAAGCAATTCTCATGAAAGTGCTGTGTTGCAAGCCTTGAAAACAACCAGCGGGACAAAAGGCGGGGTTGGTGAAATAGCAGTCATCGATTGGCGGCCATACATCATAGCAACAAATTCGCAATGCCTCACGGATGGACGCGTTGTGAGCTTGTAGATCTGCTATTTTCGATACTCGACACCGTCCTACGACGGAGCATAGGCACAAGCATGACTGCTGCCGTTGGCTGAAGTGAAACTAGCAAACTCATTCATTCAGTTTATTTAACTTGGAATAACTCAGAAAATGATAGTTCAAGCCTATCCTGTCTATGTTCAACAACAACCACAGTTATGTCCGTCCTTCGGTCGTTACAAGGCTAAGATGCGTTTTGATTTCATGCTCTAACAGCAGGCTATAAATACAAGATCAACTTCACTCCATCGTGACCCGTTTGTTATTAATAATGCTGCACGCTTGTTGGATAAGCATAAGATAAAGTTGTATAAGAAACTTGACATAACCGCAAGAGCTACTGTTATGAGTGTCCTACCAAACTGTGGATATACTCTGCAACAGGAGTGATTGCCACCGGCTACCCAGGACGTCACGACACGTCTCCAATCTAACTTGCTAAACAAACAACAGTAATAAACTCACCAATAGTAAATGAAGTATTTACACACTGTTGTCACCATTGAGCGTAGTAGAGCCATGTTTTTTTCTGCTTTAAAAATAAATCTTTTTGTCATGAGTGCTGCTGCTGTTTTAGCGCCCCACCTACATTGAGTGACGGCACAGCGTCACGTACAGTATGCAATGATTTGACAACAATCAACCATGAAATGGATTCGGAGAACTACCAACACCAGAGCTCACAGATGCATGTCTGCTGTAGAAAAGCCACTGAAAAAAACAAAGCAAAAAACAAAACGATTAAAAAATAATAATAATAATGTTAAAAATAATATCATCGAATAATCGACTGTGATGTGCAGTGTCGAATAGTGATTTTGATAGTTGAATATTCGAATATTCTGTGAATGCCCTAACGCACACGTGTGTATTTGCACGCGCATGGCATGGGAGTCATGGGACACAGAATGACATTTATTCCGTCAGTGTACATTGAGTCTTGTTCCCGTGCGTGCGTGCGTGCGTGTGACAGTGACAGAACATCAGGTGTACGTATCAGAGGAGGCTTGAAATGAGCCTTTTTTCCCCAGTGGGACATTTGTGCTCCAGAGGAGAAGCTGTTGACCTTTTCCTTCCAGTCTACTCATATCTATAACAAGCCTGGTCCACCATGCTATAGCCTCAACCAATGTTTTTACTCACTCTCTCTCTCGCTCGCTCGCTCTCGCTCTCTTCGCTCTGTCTGCTGTGTTGCCAGATTTTGCACAGCAGGTTTAAGAAAACAAGCCCAAAAGAAGCGATAACTATGTTATAAGCCAACATGAGCATCGGCTATTTACATCGTATCATCATATACATCGGCTATTTGAACATAGCTGATCTACATGCTCACACCACGTGTGACACGATGTGAGCTTGTAGATCTGCTATTAAAAAATATATAATAAGGTTGACAAAAATGTAGGTTGACAAAAATGTAACACAATGTGTAATGTTTTTGAAACAAACCATTATTCTTGTATGGTTTGTTATATTTTCAGATGGGGCTCCGTGAAATGCATATTCATTTAGGTGGTCCTTGGCGTGAAGATATTTGAGAACAACATTTAGGAAACAAGCCCAAATAAGCAACTACATGTTAGAAACAAGCCCCAAGGCCAAGAACCTCAACCACCAATATTTACAATCGACTAAACAGAAGAAAGAAAAAAAGCCTAAAGTCGCTTATAATATGCGGACAGGGCAACATTGCCTCTTTTTCTCTCTCACTCCATTGCCGCACTGTGTGTCCAGTCCTCCGTATACTTCCTCCCCCCCCCACCCCATCTCGTTCTTCTCCTCCGCACGCAGTCTGTGTGTCACCTTCCATCTTTCTCTGTCAGCCCTTGTGTCCCTTGTGTCTGTGTGTGTATCTTGTATGTGTGTGATGGCTGACCTTTCCTGCTGTGACGGCTGCTTTCTCTCAGTCTTTTGCAAGTGGATGTTGTGTGTCGATGTGTGTGTGTCTGTGTCCGGATGGGTCTATCTGTGTGTGCCAGTGTCTTGATGTCTGGCTGTGTGTGTGTTGTCTGGTCTCCTCTGGGAGGAAGCTGTCCAGATCGTTGGTTCTTCTTTTCTTGGCTGTCAGGTCTTCACATCTTCCACACGCTGTGGGAATCCTGAGTGTTTCATTTGACTCCCACAGCGTACACATGTATCCAGATGGACCCTTACGGCCGTGGTTCTCAGAGTGTTTCATGTTAAGGAGATGTTTAAGAAATTGTCAATATATTTAATTATGGTCTTATTCATCATGGCTTAGTTTTTATTTAGTTTTCGACAGTGAAAAAAATCGTGGTAGTCAGCAAAATAAACACTGCCTGCCAGCCACCAAAACCTGCCGTTAGCCGCGTCAGTCATTTAGCTGGGGACCCCCTGGAACTCACCCACAAGGACCCCTGGGGTAGGGGAGGGGGCGATATGGCGTTAAAACAGAATCTAATGTCTCCACGATCTGCCTTTTCAGAGAGATTGTATATAGACCGTGATACAGCGAGTGCACATTCTATGAGTAGCAGTTCTATACCTTAATTTATACTCCATGGTAGTCTGTGTCGTTCGTCAAAAAGAACAGATCTGCAAGCTAAGGGCGTGCCTGGACGCGACACGTTGTCAGCTTGTAGATCTGTTCTTTTTGTTCATGCACGCATCCAGAGGCTGCAAAACTGTTGTCACCGGCAGCGCAGCGCACGCAGTAGCAATGAACAGACAGACAGACAGACAGACAGACAGACAGACAGACAGACAGACAGACAGACAGAGAGAGAGCCAGACGGAGGATTTATTTTGGTCCCTAAATAATTTGACATCGGTCTTTGGAACTGGTTTGGATATTCCAAAACCAACACGGTGCAAAAAAAGTTTATTTGCAAAGTTTGCAACGACAATGTTCGAACGTCACTCGACGTTACCGCCAGCGTTCAGCGTTCAACCAAACAGCGAGGGGTCCCCGTATAAATAGTGCAACAGCTGTAGGCTGTAGCACACAGCCGAAACTGCATTTGAGAAAACAAGCGCTGGAAACGGCTGCGTTTGTATGGTACAACACGTTGAAAATGAGGGTTGCATGAAACTGCTGAAAATAGTTGATCAGCAGCAGTAGCCTAGTCCTACAAGTTACTCACTCGCAATTATTTTTGAAACACGGCCGTCCACAGCTGTAGCCTACACGAGTCACATGACATGATAGAACAGCAACATAAAACGCAGCCTTGGTTCAAGGCTATCATAGATGTATTTTATCGAGTCTGACTTTTACTTTTGCATAATTATGCAAATGCCCAAATCGATAAAATACATCTATGATAATCTTGATCCAAAGCTAATAAAAACAAATAGATTACATATATATCTGTCTGGCTGTCTGTCTACAGTATGTATATATCTGTACAGTATACAGTATGTAAGCTATGTATGTACATGTATGTATATAATACACACAGTATGCATGTAAGCTTTGTATAGTATTTATATATATACATGTATGTATGTACGTGTATCAGTCTGTCTGTGAACATAATTGTTAATAATATAGATTATAATATACGGTTGTATAATATTAATAATAATAATTAGGGGTGTGCCGATGCTAATTTCACGATACGATACACGATATTGGGCTCACAATATCGATACAATACGATATATGGCACTTTTTTATTATGAAAATATATGGGGGGGAGAAAAAGCTTATGAAAATATATATGGGGGGAAAAAAGCAAATGAAAACAAATACTTCTGTTTTTGCATTATTATTATTATTGCAAAAAAAAAGAAAAGATACATATCATTGCGAAAATATATCGCGGGACGATATATCGGCACACCCATAATAATATATAAAAATGATGATAATCTTATAACTAATCCTAATAAAAATAATGATAATCTTAAAAATCAACGTTTAAAAATGAATCGCAATAAGATCGTGGATCATGATTCTGACAGAATAAAAATCGCGATATGTGATTTTTTGCCATGTCGCCCATCCCTACCCCGGGGTCCCGGAGCCCCCACTTGAGAACCCCAGCGAAGCACCTCTCATCATTCACCGCTGTGTTGTTGTGCTCAGAGCCTGCCTGTCTGTCACCGTGATTGACAGCTGCCCTCAGAGCGGTGTTTATGCAGCCGGCGTCAGTCAGGTGAAGGCCAGGCGGTGATAACAGACTATAGAAATGCAGATTACAACAGGATAAAGGGCCAGACAGTAATAACGGAGAATAGAAATGCAGATTGCAACAGGATCGGCATCTGATTGAGAGTCAATTCTATGCATAAATACATCATGATTATAAACAACACACACACACACACACACACACACACACACACCCCTTGTACCCTTTTCTCCTTGTGCATATACTCCTAGAAGTGTGCTCGCGCCCACACACACACACACACGTATTACAATATTCATATATTTATGAGGACATCAACATTGTAGGACGCCAATTTCCTGAGTGCCATGTTTAACATGTTTGAGCATTTCAACCGTAAGACTAAAGCAGAAAAAAGCCGATCTACAAGCTCACAAAGACGCTTTGTGAGCTTTTTAACCATGAAACATTTCTCTTGTGGGGACATTTGGTCCTCACAGGTATAGTAATGCAAGCATGCACGCACACGCACGCACACACACACACACACACACACACACACACACACACACACACACACACACACACACACACACACACACACACACACACACACACACACACACACACGGGCCTCTCTGTCATTTCTACATCTCACCAATTATCCCATAGAGGCATTGAGCACAGAATGACTGCATGCTTCTCAAAGACATTTACGTTAACTCACCCCACTCACACACACACACATACACCCCTACACACACACATTTGAACGCACGCACACACGCACACACGCACACACACACGCACATACAGACACATTTGCATTAACCCCGGTCAGTGTCCTCCTACGAGCCGCCGTTCTTCTCTAATAACATTTTGACATTATAGGATCTGTTACAAACGCTTCTTAAACCACCCCGCCCCCCTAACCGGACCCCCCCCCCCCCCGGGCCCCGCTGTGCGTGCGTACGGGTTTCATCTGTGTGTGTGTATGTGCGAGAGCAGGGGTTGAGCTCATGGGCTGATAACTTTTCATTCATAATTAGCAGCCAGTGAGCGGGTGGGGGGCGGGGGAGGGGGGTGTAAATGGAACTGTCAGCTTCGGGGCGCCGGGGCGTTTGACCCCGTCGTGACCCCATCCCACCCGGAGCGGGTTCATCATAATTTGTTCATTTGGTTCCCATCAGGCCCTTGCACCCGCTCCCCCACTCCCCTCCCTCTTCATCTCCTCACCTCGTTGCCCCCCCCCCCCCACACACGTATGGGGGAGGTCTGAGTTCATGTCTAATTATGAATCAGCAGAAGAGCTCTTAGCAGGGATATATTGTTGTTGTCGGGCAGAAAACCTCTCAACTCCATATTTCAGTATAGCCACATGTTTTGACCGGTGAAAACCAGTGGTTCCCAAACCTTTTAGCTCGAGACCCACATGTGAAATTTTATGTCTCCTCCGGACCCAAGTAGTCGATCTACAAGCTCACAACGTGTCGCGATTTAACATGTTGTGAGCTTTTAGAGCGGCTATTTTCACTAGTATAGAATTTGTTGTGTTTTTTCCTAATTTGTGGAATTTATTAGATTTATATTTATTTATTTGTTTATTTTAAATGAAATTATGAATAGAATTGTAATAGTAATAGCCAATATAACATTCAGGTGTCCAGACCTCTCAGGTGCCCACTCTTCTGACCAGTGTTTATTTTGACAGCAAATATTTATTTAGTTTTAGGGTTAGGGTTAGTCACATTTTGGTCATCTGAAATGTTTTACTTTTAGTCTAGTTTTTAGTTGGCTAAATATCAAAAGATTTTAGTCGACTAAACCTACTGTGCGGTTGATTTAGTCGACTTAAAATGTATTTTGCCTGGCCGCGATGGCGTCGTAATGCCTGATTTACACATAGATGCGTGTCGAAAATAGCAGATCTACAAGCTCACAGCAGCGTGACACAATGTGAGCTCGTCGATTTTTGGAGTGCGACACCCGTGCACAAGCAAGCATAAAATGACTTGTCTTAGATCTACTGGATCTCTCCTCCACTATTCCCTCCCTAACATTTTGGTCTAGTTTTGATTTGTTGACAACATTTTCAATATATTAACCCATTCAATCCGGGAACGCATCTGTGTTATTTTAAGATTTCTTTGGGCTATTCAAAACAAGCTCATAGTGCGGCACCGAGTGCCGTGCTACGAGCTTGTAGATCTGCTATTTAAAATAAATAAAAATAGCAGATCTTTGAATATATATATTTTTAAAGATTGTTTTTAAAGCGAACATTTGTAACTCAAATCTTTGCTTCTGGAGATTATACAAAAGTCTTCTAAATCGTTTTTTTTTTAAGCATAGATTTCTATATCAAACTCAAACTTTTTCATGTCAAGGACCCCCAAAATGATATGTATTTGGCTGCGAACCCCCATCTCAAAATATTTTGTAATAGGGACCCCCAGAAGCAAAGATTAGAGTCAAATGTTCGTGAACAATGTTCATGATTTTAAAAAAAATAGCAGATCTACGCGCTATGAGCTTGTAGATCTGCTATTTTTGAATAGCCAAAGAAATCTAAAATGACACAGATGCGTCCCCGGATTGAATGGGTTAAGACAGTTTTAGTCATCATTGCTTAGTTTTTTTTCCGTTTTTATTACGGTTTCCGTCAGTGAAAAATGGGAAAGTCGACAAACATTTTACGTCGTAGTTTTAATCGACAAACGAAACACTGCTTCTGACCATCAAGTTCTTGTGTGATGGGACCCGTCCTCCCCTGACGGAACAGGACGGGCTTGCCAGGGGGAGAGGGTCAAACAAACATCACATTGCGTCCTCAACGCTTTGGTGCCCGTCACGCCATCAGCGCCGAGCCCCGGCCGACAATATACTGCGCCACTTTTCGACGTGTCAGAGCAGTCCATGTCGATAAAGCCGGCCGTAATGTCTGCTACACCTGCCCCCACTTCACAACAAGAGATTTGTGTGTGTGTGTGTGTGTGTGTGTGTGTGTGTGTGTGTGTGTGTGTGTGTGTGTGTGTGTGTGTGTGTGTGTGTGTGTGTGTGTGTGTGTGTGTGTGTGTGTGTGTGTGTGTGTGTGTGTGTGTGTGTGTGTGACAGACGGGCTCATCTCGCCTCCTCTCTCAAGGTCCAGCGTTCGTCTCTCGCTACGGGGAGCGGGGGAGGTAGCTTCAAACTGCTTATCATCACCAATTTGACACGTTGGGCGGTTAAAACGCGCCCGCTGTTGTCCCGTTAAACATCGCGTCACCGTCTGGGGCAGAAACCTCGTATCTCCATGTTCCAACTTTTTTTTTTGTTTTATTCGTAATCTGATGCACTACAGTGTCACACACAATTTCTTTTGTCCCCGTTCCCTGAAAAGTCGCAGTTTCGGACATACAAGGTTTCCACCACGACAGCGGGCGGTTATTCTGAAGAGTAAATAAAGAGAAGGAGACGATGTCACCTTGACTTCCTGTCAGTCCCGTCCCGGACAGGAAGGAGGGGGGGGGGGGGGGGGGTGTGTGACACCCAACCAGGAAGTTGATTGAGAGCCTCTATTATGTATCAACTTAAAGGAAGCTCGGGTGATTGATGGCACGAAGACGCCAGTCACCTTCAGACGCAAACGCCCGCCGTTCCCATCATCCTCTCTGGCAAATGACCTGAAAATCCCGCTGACATATTCAAAAAAAAAAAAAAGGTGGATAACCGGCGAGCCGGCCAGGATAAGGCAGCCTTGTGACGAACGGCCGTTGCATGAAGCCTAATTTATGCTCCGCCGTGTGGCGGTGTCGCGTGTTGAAAATAGCCGACCTGCAAGCGCGTGGTTTGGCTATTTTGGACGCGTGACACCGTCTTGCGACGGAAGTATGAATCGGGGCTTCTGAAGGCCAATTTAACCCTTTAAGACCCGGAGCGCATCTGTGTCATTTTAGATTTATTTGGCTATTGAAAAATAGCAGATCTACAAGCTCTTAGTGCGGCACAGAGTGCCGTGCTATGAGCTTGTAGATCTCTTTTTCTTTTTGAAAAATCTTGAACATTTTGTGCAAATCTTTGAATAAATATATTTTTTCAAGACAACATTTGTAACTCTAATCTTTGCTTCTGGGGTCCCTGGAACAACATATCAGTGGTTCTAAAACTTTTTCATGGCAAGGACCACGCAAAATAATATGTATTCGGCCGCGGAATATTTTGTTCCCGGGACCCCCCAGAAGCAAAGATTTGAGCTAAAAATGTTTTAAAAAAATAGCAGATTCGCTATTTTTTAATAGCCAAAGTATAACATGTGGATAAAGTGGTTACACAGATGCGTTCCCAGTCTGAATGGGTTAAGAGTAACGGGGTGCAGAGATGTATGGGACTGTATTGAAAATCCATTTGTGTTTTGTCCGTAACTTTCAGGGACAGCCTTCCATTAAGCTGTAAACCAGAAGACATGTGTTTGACTTTACAAACTAATTGTTCCCTTCACTCAACCAGATGACAATTAATCAGTGGTGGGAAGAAGTACTCTGATTTCTCTTATACAATTTTTACTTAAGTAAAAGTAGTACTACCACAATGCAGAAATAGACCTGTATTCAAAAGATGTACTTGAATGAAAAGACAAAATGTATTGGCATTTAAATATACTTAAAGTAGGAAAGAAAAAGTACTTAAGCTTTTCAGAATTTTTCAATCTTTCTTTTTTCCCTGTTTCAAAAATAGCAGATCTACACGCTCACAATGTGTCATGGTGTGGCACGTTGTGAGCTCGTCTGTGGCACGTCTGCTATTTCCAAATGGCCTAAATATAAAATAGGGCTTAAGTTAGTGTATGTTTTTCTAATAATCCAAATCGACAAAGTAACTAGTAACTAAAGCTGTCAAATAATTTCAGTGGAGTTAAAAAGCACAATGTTTGCCTTGAGATGTAGCGTATTAGAAGTATTGAATTATGGGAATACTCCACTGAAGAACAAGTGCCTCAAAGTTGTACCTAAATACAGTCAGTACTTGAGTAAATATACTTAATGTAGTTACTTTCCACCAGCGTGGGGTTTGTGGGTGTGTGTGTGTGTGTGTGTGGGGGGAGGGAGGGGGGGGGGGGGGGCAAAAGACATGTGTTTGACTTTACAACCTAATTGTTCCCTTCAGTCAGCAGATGACAATTAATTGAGGAATATCAGAAAGACCTTGACATAAATGAATTAAATAAATTGTCGCTGTCAGGCGGAAACCTTGTATGTACAAAACTGTTACTTTTCATGAATTAAGACAAAAAAAAGGAAAAAACATTGCAGATCTACAACCTCAAAACGTGTCACATTGTGAGCTTTTAGATCTACTATTTTTGCAATTGACAAATCAAAACATAAAAAGTTGAAACATGGAGTTACAAGGTTTCTACCCAACAGCAACAAAACGTTACTACAGTTCATCTAAAATGACGTTTAACAACACTCTTCACAGCACATAGACAAAGATTATCTAATTTGTGTCCAATTTATCACTAAATTGGGTTATTCAAAATGTTTAATTCAGAAATTGTCCGTTAAATAATTGTAACAGGAGCACTAATTGTTTGTAAGAATAGTCTCCTTCATTTGGCATTCTAAGTATCCCCTAGAAACTACCACTGCCAACCGGTTCTTTGTATTAGCAATTAGCAACGTGTTACAAAGACAAGATTATTGTTAAAGGCTCCCATTAAAACTTAGCTTTGTTGTTCTGATTGGATAAAGATCAATGATACTCAATAATAAGTATATAGACATGTGTCAGTGTTTAGTGCGTTGTACATATTGAAATATTTCGTCTGTCGGGTGGAAACCTCATATATCCAAAACTGTTACTTTTCAGGATAAAAAAATAAGTTAAAGTTGCAGATCTGCTAGCTCAAAACATGTCGCTTTGCACCGTGAGCTTGTAGATCTGCTACTTTGGATACTTTTGTGTGACATTAATTTACGAAAAAACACAAGAAGTTAAAATATGGAGATAAGCGGTTTCTGCCCAATTGAAACTATTTGCTCTTTTCAGTCATTTTCGCTCAGCATTTCATGTCTTTACTTATACAGTAATTGACAAACCAAAAACATAATGTCTCTGTTGGGTTGAAACCTTCTCTGTCTAAAAGTGTTACTTTTCAGCAAATGTAAAAAAACTAGAAATTCTGTCCTAAACCTCCAGAGTTCGACACCTACAGTACCTGCCACTGCCGATGTGACAGATATGGCCATATATGGAGATCTGTGTGTCTGTCAGTATTTGTCCCTTTTATTCCCATGTATGGAGATCCCTGATGTGACATAGTGGGTACGTGCGTGCAAAATTTCACGGAAATGTTATGCTGCTTTCATGATTTGAGGCATTTTGTACAAAACGGGCCCCTCCAGCAAACTTTGGAAGCCAATCTTAGCCAATCAGGATGGAATATGAAAAATCCAACAAATCTGTCTTGATCACATGACTATAGAGATACTGTGTACCGATTTGTGTGATGGTAGGACAAAATTTGTAGGAGTAATATCCAAAACATTTTTGCAACAAGTAAGACGCGCGAACACGGGAAGCAAAAAAAAATCCGAGGCCGAAGTATTTGTTCGTAGACCCCCACTTAGGGGCGGTAGAAAAAGTTTGGGAGCGATTCGGGCACTTTTCATTTAACATGGGGTTTCAATGGGGAGTTTTTAGGAGCCTTCTCCGGGGCGTGGCTTCCGGGGGAAGGGGCGGGCTTAAACGCAACCTTGACAGGTGTGTTCAGTTTTCAAAGACCTTTCATTTGATGTATGGTACGTCTATATTGGACATTTACTTGGCTGCACACAGGCAGTGCACACAATAGTGCACACGGACACACAGACACACAAGCCGAGCACGGTGTCATAGTAAGCTCCACTTGCCACTGCGTTCGCAAAAACAGACCTCCTGGTGGCGCTATAAAAGACCAAAGTGAAAAATTTGGACCAGAGGTTCTTCCCTGACCTCCGTGCCTTTGGCCTTGCGGATATACAAATAACCTGCCTATTGTGTATGGAAAACTCACTGCGACCCCCCCCCCCCCTTCCCTTGCTTACAGGCTGTTGAATATATGTCTCGCCAAAATGCAGGGGAAAAAAAGAGAACTCAAGATACAGCTGATTTCCCAAAAACGCTAAACAGGAAGTGGATTGGGGGGGGGGGAGAAATCTTTCGATCGCGTGATCTCCTGGATCTGTTTGATTTGAGGGTGAAAACGGTCACTCAGGTGATAGAGAACAGCGCCATCTGGTGGAAAACCACTGAAAACAAAAGTTGTCAAAGTCGTCCTTGGCAGTGAATGAGTTAAGGACAGTAAATAAGAGGGTAGAGCTGGGCAATTAATCGAAAATATATTGAAACCGTCGTTTTGAATTAATAACTGACTTAATATTGCTCATTGATTGATCGAGAAGCTTCTGTATATGTTATATATGAAATGGAAAAAATTATAAGATTTTCTTTTCATTATTTTTTTTATAATTGACAATTTCTGATTAGTGGTTAAGTCTGATTAACCACTAATATAAGGCCGAAGGTGCAGTTAATTTGAGAGTTACTATCACAATATGTAGTATAAGCAGGGGTGCACATAACTGGTGCGCAGGTGCGCATGCGCACCCAAAATAAATAATGCGCGGCACATCAGACGACGCGAGGCGCTTTTGCGTACCAACAGCTGGGAGAGGAATTTCCAAGCTTTTATTTTTTAAATAAAAGCCTGGAGATCGAGGCTAGGAATTTACTTCCTGAAGCCACACTCACACAATCACGCTAAAGCACGCATCGGCCCCATGTACAGCCATTAGGCGCAGGGGGAGGGGACGCATGCTGCACGTGATTGTGTGAGTGCTGCCTTGCATCGCCTCGCATTGCCTCGCTGGCTGCGTGCACGCAGCAGCGGCTGTTAGAGGCACTCGTCACTGATGATGAGCTCACCGTAATGGTGCCAAATATGCCGTGAATGTCCCAATCTGGCGGATACAAGCAGCGCAGCACAGGGCACCAACCTTGGGGGGTTCACCAAACGGCGTGAGAAAAAAAACGGCGAAAAACGGCGACATTTGGAAGCAGAACGTCCTTTTTTTTCTCACGCAGCACCCCCCCCCCGTTGACAAAACGGGACGGGACCATTCATTTGGTGCGCACCAAGTCACATCTCCAGGTGCTCTTCTGAGTACTACACCTAAAAAGTTATGTGCACCCCAAGTGTTGTTGTGCAGTTTAAAAGTGCCGTTATATCATGTCCAGTCCAATTCAGTTAAGTTAAGTACATCTGATACAAAACCTCTCTTCTCCTCGAGTTGAACGTATCTCTACATGATTTTGGAGACATCTCCATGGATCACACATCATTTCATAATAGACACTCGGTTTATTCAAGGTTATGTTATTGGTGACACATTTATTTCAAATGATGTTTTTTCACAATATTTAGTTTATCAAAGCCTTTTCTTTACAAGTTTATCCTTCCAATCTGGTTCCTGAAATTGCAATCGAATGGATCTCGTAGATTTCTATTGAACAATCTCACACTGGATAGAAAACGTCGAGTTTCATCCCCTTCGCCTCTTGTTCTGTGTCTAACGGATTCGCCACACTCACATGGCAGCGTGACAGCTCGAGGGACGCCGCCTCTCTCACACACACACGCACACGCAAGCCTAATGTATACTTTGCTGTGCGGCCGGCGGTGTCAAGTACAGAAAATAGCTGATCTACAAGCTCACAGCGCATTGCAGTGCAACGCATTGTGAGCTTATAGATATGCTATTTTTTGAAAATTATTGTCACATCATCACAGGTTTACAGGTGTAAAGAAGTGGGTGATTCTTTTTTTGTTTGTACAGGCTCCATCGTTGTTGTTGTTTTCAGAAAGAAGAAAATAAGAGGGGGTGGGGGGGCAGGAAGAGAAAGGAGAAAAAACTAACAGTAAAGAAAAACATGTCAAGGAGAGGCAGAAATCTAAGATATCTACATAAATACACATAGCATAAACCAGTTGGTACAGTGTGACTGTGTGCATGAGGTTAGACATAAGGTGCAAGGTGGTAGCACGTTGGTAGGTCCACATAGCAGCAGGTAGCCTATTATATGTAGATTAGACATTAACCCATTTAGACCGGGAAATAATCATTCTTTTATTTATTTCGCTATTCAAAAATAGCAGATCTACAAGCTCGTAGATCTGCTAAAAAAAATGCTTGAAAAAATCTTTGAATATATATTTATTTTTTGAAGCAAACATTTGTAACCCTAATCTTTGCTTCTTGGGATTCTACAAATGT
This sequence comes from Gymnoscopelus braueri, assembly GCF_963280865.1. Taxonomy (NCBI): domain Eukaryota; kingdom Metazoa; phylum Chordata; class Actinopteri; order Myctophiformes; family Myctophidae; genus Gymnoscopelus; species Gymnoscopelus braueri. The sequence continues at coordinate 1,463,066 of NC_137624.1, read as the reverse complement.
CTTCTAAATCCTAACAGTTTTCTGAAAAATGTATGTTGCTTTAATATTGGTGGTTCACAAACTCCCTTTAAAATGTATATATATTCAAATATTTGCACAAATAGTCGAGTGCCGTGCTATGAGCTTGTAGATCTGCTATTTTTGAATAGCCAAAGTATAAAATGTGGATAAAGTGGTTACTCAATTTAGTCTCCTACTGAGTCTTCTATTGACCGATGACCTGGTCATATTGGCAAAAACTAAAACATCTCCATGAATTCAAGGCTTCATGGGGTGTGTAATTGATAGAAAATACGTTATTTTTGGAGTATCAACACATTGTCACATAGACTGGTAGTTCACATAGGGAAACGAAAGGTATACAGCTGCAGCTAACAGCTAAGTAAAAGTTAAAAAAACAAAACATCTTTCGAAAATAGTAGATCTACAATCTCACAACGCGACACAATGTGAGCTTGTAGACTGCCTATTTTCGAATAGCCAATTTATAAAACGGGTCTTAATTGGATAATGTATGTTTTCTATTATCTAAATCTGAAAAATTAATTATTAACTACAGTTTCAAACAATTGTAGTGCAGTAAAAAGCATGAAGCATAAAAAAAATACCTCAAAATGTCCCTTAAGTACAGTACTTTAGTAAATGTACTTAGTTACTTTCCACCACTGACTATAATCCAACCAAGCTAACTTGTAACCTTTTTATAAATCAACTTGATTAGTTTACATTCCTCTCTCACTTTACACTTTTATTTCTGGATACATTTATAAACCACCAGTTATTTTTTTCCCCATGTCATTTTATTTGATAATTATGTTCACACCTTTGGCTTCCACTCTGTCAACCTGTCTCTTTCTATGGTATGAAAAGATATTTTCAGCCTGTTGGGTGTCTGTTTGAAATGAGGTGATAAGTAGACATTTTAGTGCTAGCGCACTGCATCATACAGTGACTTTTTCTGACATTGTTAATGAATAAACAAGACGGCAGATCTGCAAGCTCACAATGTCACAGACTGTGACGCGCTTTGAGCTCCTAGATCAGTGGTTCTCAAACCTCTTTTGTGCCAAAGACCACCAAATTCATATGGACCCCCACCTGAAAATGTGTTGTGCCGGGCACCCCCAGAAGCAAGGATTTGTGTTAAAAATGATCGCCTTTTAAACAAAAAGATGAATGGTTAATGTTAAAACAAACAAAAACAGTCCCTGTCACACTCAGACTTGCCGGTGCCACAGTAGTAACTCTGGGGGACTCCCTAGGGGTCCCGGACACCGTGTTGAAGACCCATATACAACAACAAGGGCGTGAAATAACTTCCCACTTTCTTTTTTTTGTTTTGTTTTTTCCTGGCTGTTTTTCAAACACTTTCAAGATTTTAAAAAAATGTTCAAAGATAGCAGCTGTACAAGCTCACAGCGCGGCACGTGAGCTTGTACAGCTGCTATTTTTGAGAACCACTGTTCTAAATCCTAGAGAGTTCTCTGAAAAAGGTACATATATATATATATATATATATATATATATAAATCTAAAATGACACAGGTGCTTTAATTATTAGTATGTGTGTGTGTTTTTTCCCGTAGGTCTGCAGCCAGTCGTTCAGTCCGGTGAAGAGCTTCGAGCTGCTGCATCACATGACGGGAAAAGGCCTGTCGGCTGCGTACTGCTTCCCCCGCCAGGCCTGCATCTACCAGCCCAGCATGGTATCCGTCCAGCTCACCCTCACCAACATGTCTGACCACTGCATGGAAGAGATACACGTCGGAGACCTCAGCCCCGCAGGCCTCAACATGCACTGTTTCAACACCATAGGTGAGTCTTGAGCCCAAGGTTATGGTAGTTAAACTCATTAAAGGGATAGTTCACCCCAAAAAATATTTTTTTTCTATCGATTAGTCACCCCATGCCATGGAGACTTGAATTCATGGATACTATATGTTTTTGTCTCATGCCTAAGCCAATAATTTGATGACAAGAAGACCGGTAGGCAGCAGTTCCGGTAGGAGACACAAAGGAGACTCTTTGCGTCTCCTACCGGAACCAATGCCGGTCATCAAATTAGTGGCTAAGGAATGCGACAAAAACAAAAAAATATCCATTAATTCAAGTCTCCATGGGGTGACCAATCGATACAAAAAAATATCATTTTGGGGGTGAACTATCCCTTTAAGACTGGGGACGCATCTGTGTCATTTTTAGATTTCTTTGGCTATTCAACAAAAATAGTAGATATACAAGCTCATATGAGCTATGAGCTTGTAGATCTGCATTTTTTGTTGTTGAAAAAAACAGAAAATCTATATGGAAATCTTTGAATACAGTATATATATATATTTTTTTAAAGCGAACATTTGTAACTCAAATCTTTGCTTCTGGGGTCCGTGGCCAAAAAAACATTTTGGGGGTCCTTGACATGAAAAAAGTTTGAGAACCACTGATATAATAGCAAATAAGCTTTCTAAAAAGTTAGGATTTAGAAGACATTTGTAGAATCCAAAAATTAATTCCCATTCCATTGAAGAGTTGACGTGACTTTACATTCGGTTTTATTATCTCAGTAAACCTTTTCATAAAAACGTTATGTTTTCAATCGTAAGTCTTCTTTCATACTGCATGATGCGTTTTTGTAAATGATGGTCCCATGATTATTTGTTTTATTGATGTTAAAGCAGGCTATGCTTTCGGGGCTTGTGACTGGATTCTACCGAGGGAAAAGCAGCTGTTGCACTCGCCATTTTTCGATCAACTAGTGGCTTCAAAGCGGGTCTGTAGAGAAACCAATGGGTGACCTCACGATCCCTTAGTCCATATTTATGTTTACAGTCTATTTTCGACCCCAGTTCGTTTCCTGTGTTTATTTCAGATGTGTTAAGAAACAGATCATATTAAAAAAAAAAAAAAATGGCGTCCGACTTGGTGTGCAAAAGCGCTTACGTCCTAGTGGATATCAACTTGGTTCAAGCATGTCTAGCTTGCCGCTGAGCAGGAATGGAAATTCAAAAATATCGTTGAAAGATATTTCAAAATGTCTTTAAAAATATAACCCTCTTGGATACTGGTTCTCATAGTGGGGTCAGAGGACTATTATCACATACTAGTGATAGTTGGGATTGGGAACCACATGGACCCTTACAGGTCTGTAACTCTGAGAGTGTACAAATGGAACCAAATGGGCCCTTACAGGTCTGTAACTCTGAGAGTGTACAAATGGACCCAAATGGACCCTTACAGGTCTGTAACTCTGAGAGTGTACAAATGGAACCAAAGTTCCATTTGCACACACTCAGAGCTAAATGAACACTGAGGATTGTATAGTGTAGACTGGGGTCCCAAAGATTAAAAATTGTGTCAATTGGAGGTCTGTGGTCTAATGGTTATCAAAATGGGGGTCCTTGAAATCGAGTGAGTTTGTTGAGAGTCACAGCCCTTGCAGACCATCTGTAGCGATGCTGAACAACTTCTCTTCCCTCTATGGCCACAGTAATGATGTTGTTTGCCTGCTGTCTTTCAGTAGTGATGTGGATGAGGTCCTCTGACATCCACATTACATCTGATGTGCACATGGAAAATATGATGATATTAAAAACTCTAAGCTGGTTTCATCAGAGAGGCCATCAATGCTTCTCTCTCTCTGCTCCCACAAGCCTGAAATCAGTCCAAATTACGCGAGCTAATCCCACCTGATATGTATTGATCACAGCCAGCGAACGCTTGTCTCTCTCACACACAAATATACACTGTCACAATATCTCCCCTTATGCATTTCTATGATCAGTTTATCCCTGCAACTTGCTCTGATTTAGTTCTCTGGGTAAACGTGTATACACACACACACACACACACACACACACACACACACACACACACACACACACACACACACACAAAGGGGGAAAAAAGCTAGTGTGTGCGCTCAAGCACGTTAGAAGCATCAATTGCAGGGAATTGATTGTGCATTGAATGGACTTAAGGAGCCAAGCGCTGGGTAATTTGGATCGATGGAGCTTGGCTAATGTGAGAGGATGCAGGCAGCTTTTTGGCTGCATAGCAGGAATAGAGAATATAGTTATGGCCAGATTTTTTGTTTGTAAATAAAGCATAACACACATGCTGGAGTGTGCTTATTGGAAAATAATAATGCCCCCAAGCAGCAGCAAGCGGCAAGTACTTGGTTTCCTTGCAATGGAGTCCATCATTTTTTGCATAAGAACACATTTCGGTTAACTACGGTATCCAAATCGTTGTTGTCAGGCAGAATTTGATGCTCAAATCTCCCTATTTCAACTTTCGGATCACGTTATCTTGGTTTCTTTTCTTTTCTTTTTTTTTTTATGACAGAGATCCCCGTCAATGGCGGTAAATGGGTGGATTTTAAATGACGGAGATTTTCGTCAATGGCAGGGAATGTGTTAACTACTTTTGCTGGGGACCCCCTGGAACCACCCGATAAGGACCCCACTTTGAGAACGAATGTGCTATATAGCTCAAATCTAAAATGACACGGATGATTTCCCGGATTGAATGGTTTAATGCACATTTCAGTCAAATATTAGTTGTGCTCTTTGAACAGCTGACTTGTAGCAGTACTGAAGCTTTGGCTGCCTTTTATATCTCTGATATCATGCATTATTTTATCCTACCGTCTTTCAGCTTCATCAATTTCCTCATAATACCTGAAATACTAAAACTTAATAAAAAAACTACAATAAAACTATGATCACAGTCAACTCCTAACGACTAAAACTACTCATACACTCATAAAACTAACTAAATTCAAACTGAAATCCAACACTACACTGAGAAAGTAAAACAAATGATTACTTCAAAACTGCAAAAACTCTTGCCACACGCCTCCTTTATTATGATCCATTACTTTTGTACTTACTAATGTACTTATGTTATGGAATCGAGCCCCCTGGGGGTTTTTGTGTTATCCTTTTATCATAGCTTTTTTAACTGTACTGCTGTACCGTTTTCAATCTGGCTAATAAATTATTCAATCAATCAAATATCGTTGCTGTCGGGCGGAAACCTCATATATCTCCATGTTTCAAATGTATATTATTTTGTTAATTAATGCCCTATTTCACCATATAAGAGTGTCACAAATGTAGTGAAAATAGCAGATCTACAAGCTCACAATGCATCGCATCGCGATGTGTTGTGAGCTTGTAGATCGGCTATTTTCACTATTTGAAAATGTTTTTTACACAAGGTATTCGCCTGACAGCAACGATACAGTATGTAATGGCAATTAGCCTGAGTTTCTAATGACTACTGAACTCGGAGGGAAATAGAAGATGAAAGAGAGGTTTAGGAGCGTGGCAGGTCGAAGGTCAACATATAACAGAGGTCAAAAGTAGAACACCCAAGAGCACGTGAATAAATAACACTGGATTCATTCGAACACAGGTTATTTTGTTTTCCATTTCCCGAAAAGTTTTGGACATGCAAGGTTTCCACCTGACAGTGAAGACTGGGCAGCGAGGTAGACTATGATGACTCTGTTTCCACTGCTGAGTTTTACTCTGGAGGCCTCTGGTCTGTTCTCTGTCTGAGGAAAGAGTTGTTCTGTTAAAAACCTTCTACTCCATGGAGAGAAGAAACGAAAGAGTTGTACTCTAAAGCCTCATTTTTGCTCCATCGTGCGATGGCATTCGTGACGCGTTGTGAACGGATGTTTTGTTATATCACAAAAACAATCCAATTATGCCAGCATAAATGAACTGAACAAAAACAAGATACAGATAGAACACAACATAAAAAAACTAACAGAACAAAAGAATAAGGAATAAAAGAATAAGAAAAGTCAGGACTAAACACTGCATACCTCTGCAAAGTTCATCCTACTGTGCAAGGACAGCCTAAACATGTCCTTAAGCTCATCTGCAATTTGCCGTTAATAATTCTAGATATACTGAAATAAGAAATAATCACAAAATTACAAAATGTTAAGGTATGTGAAGGTTTTCATCTTGTAGCCCCCATCTTCTTTGCTACTGTTAAGCCAGCAAAGAACGTGTATGTCGGCCATTCTCTGACGGCATGAATGAAGCTTAAACCTTGTACTCCATGGAGAGAGAAACAACAGAGTTGCACTGTTATAAAACCCTTCAGCTCCATGGAGAGAGAAACAACAGAGTTGTACTGTTATAAAACCCTTCAGCTCCATGGAGAGAGAAACAACAGAGTTGTACTGTTATAAAACCCTTCAACTCCGTGGAGGGAGAAACAACAGAGTTGTACTGTTATAAAACCCTTCAACTCCGTGGAGGGAGAAACAGACTGGGCGTGGAGGATGGGTCTGTCTTATATGTCTCCTCTAACTCAGTGGTTCCCAACCTTTTTTCCCTTAGATCCCCCCCACCACTTCTTACATCTGACACACACACACACACACACACACACACACACACACACACACACACACACACACACACACACACACACACACACACACACACACACACACACACACACACACACACACACACACACACGTGCACGCATGCATGCACTTGTGTTTTCTGATATGTTCACCGCGTGTATGTGGCCCTGTATACTACTTGTACGCCGAATAGCCAAAATAGCAGATCTACTCGTTCACAACGTGGCTGCTATTTTTTTTTTTTACCCGTTAAAACCATGGAAGCATCTGTGTCATTTTAGATTTTTGCTATATACTGTATATATAGCAACATACGCTTTTGTTTTTTTTAAAGATGTAGAACAGTGGTTTAGAACAGCGGTTCTCAAAAATAGCAGATCTACAACATTTCTGAAAAAGCTTGAAAGTGTTTGAAATGTTTGGAATATATATATTTTCTTTTAACACAAATCCTCTCTTCTGGCGGTCCCTGGTACAAAACATTTTCAGATGGAGGGAGGGTTCGTGGCGAAATACATATCATTTTGGGGGTCCTTGGCACGAAAACGTTTGAGAACTACTGATTTAGAAGGCATCTGTAGAATCGGCCTCAAGTTGTAATGGGTTAAACTTAAAAAATATATATATATGACGTTGGACTGATGTCACACCACGCTGGGCAAGACCTAGCCAGTTGAGTGTCTAAATGGAAGTACCGGAATTTGGCGGAAGTACCGCCCAAGAAAATGACGTTAACGTGTTACAAATTCTCCATGAATGAGACGAGTGTTGTGATTTGTCGAAAAATATCATTTCCGGTGGGAAATACATCCGACGGAAGTCCCGCCCCTATAGACACACTGCATTAGGTCATGACCAGGCTTTTCTCCTCAGAGATGAGTAAAGGCTGGGAGGAGGCTAATGTCACACTGAGAACATACAGGCAGACAGTGGATGAATGCCAGTTATGGATCCTCCAAATAGACATGGCCAGCTAAGGTGGTTCAGGCATCTAGTACGGATTTTGTTGCTATATATCAGTGGTTCTCAAACGTTTTTCATGTCAAGGATCCCCAAAATTATGTATTTGGCCGCCAAAATATTTTGTTCCAGGGACCCCCCAGAAGCAAATATTGGAGTTAAAAATGTTTGCTTTAAAAATACATACTGTATATATTCCAAGATTTAAAAAAGAAAATTGCAGATCCTACAAGCTCATAGCTGTAGATCTGCTATTTTTTTAATAGCCAAAGAAATCTTAAAATGACACAGATGTGTTCCCGGTTTGAATGGGTTAAAGATGGATGCATGGATGTTGTATGTGTTTGAGAAATGCATAATATAACCTAAATATTGTGTTATTAAGGAGGGACAACGTGATGAGATGTCAAACATTGTCCATAGATCAGGGGTCTATTTTTCAGGTCAAGGACCCCTTAGTTGAGAGAGAGATGAAGCAGGGACCCCCCACTCCATATTGTGTAGAATTGTGTTGCAGATTAAATTTGTTCATGGATTTTATAGATAGCTTCATAGACTTGTTTGACCGCACTCATCATCAGTGTTGTGTAAATTAATGTTTGTTTACACAAACAAAAACTTTTGGTCATTTTATCGTCTATTCAGGCTTTAGTGACCCCCCAGACCGTTTTTAAGTTGCTTGATTCAGTATTTAGATATTTGATATTCATTTTATCAGACACGGCCCCTTCCTATACACGAATCCACGGAGCGCTGCCCTGGGCGCAGCCATTGCTGCGGTGTCAACGCTCCGCGGACGCGACACCGCAGCAATGGCCGCCTACAGGCAGCTACAGGCAGCGCGTCTGTGGATTCGTCTATACAAACCCATTATAACTTCAAACTCCATTTTTAGCATGTTAGATTCATCAAAAACACCCGTCCTTGGTTCTGGTGACTCACCCTGCCCTCCTAATACGCAAGGGGGCCGTGTTTTTTCGATAACCTTTTTCATTTATTTTATTTAATTTTTTAATTGTATTAAAAACATTTAATTTTCAAAAAAATATATTAAAAATAAATGAAAAAAGTAATATATATATTTATTTATTTTTTACTATTTTTTCAAAAACACGTCAAACACGTCATTGGCATGTTGCGCCATAGCGGTAAAAACACGTGAAACACGTTAATGGCACTCAATGAGTTAATATGTTGTATTCATAAATGGCCAGACAGTGGATTTGGTAACCACTTATAAATATCTCGGCTCCATTATTGACGATCGTCTGAAATTTGACTTCAATACTGAAATGGTGTGTAAGAAAGGTCAACAGCGCCTCTTCTGTTTAAGGAAGCTAGCCAAATTTCAGGTGGACAAGTCACTGATGATTTTATTCTACAGAGCTTTCATAGAGTCTGTTATTTCATTTGCTGCCATTTGTTGGTATGGAAACCTTGGCATTAAACAGAAAAATGCCCTTAACAGGGTTGTGAGGGGGGCCAGCAAGATTGTGGGGGCACAATTTAGATGTCTGAGTCATATATATGACCAGCAGGTGCTTAAGAAAGCATCTTCTATTATGGCAGACAGCTCTCACCCCCTAAATCCTGAATATGAATTCTTGCCTTCCGGCCAAAGGTTAAAGACCCCTGTAGCTAAAAACAATAGGTACAAATTCTCATTTGTACCTACTTCTATTCGTGCCATCAATAACAGCAGCAGGAGGAGGTAGCTATGAGTAGCTATTATTATCTGGATCTTGTGATTATGTCTATGTCTATGTGTGTCTTGTGTATGTATGTTTACTGTGTGTTGGAGTTTCTTACTTTCTCACTATCTGCTGTAACATAAGTTGCCCAATTTGGGACATAATAAACTTGAACTTGAACTTCATGTTGATGTGTATTTTCAGACATATAAACTCTTAAACCCTCAATAATTAGTAAATTTGACCTTGATTCGAGGCGTTGTGAGATTGTAGATTTGCTATTTCCGGCTAGCATTCCCCCAGAATAGGAATGCTGGGTTAAAGTGGTTAATGTAAAAATCACACAAAGATGTGGTGCCCCCCTGTAGTAACTCTGAGGACCCCCTGTTGAAGACCCATGCCCATAGAGATGATGTCAAATACCATGTTATGTTGCCCAGTTTTATCTTTTTCACTTACTCCTCTCTCTGTCTCCCTCTTTGTCTCTGTCTCACTGTGTGTGTGTGTGTGTGTGTGTGTGTGTGTGTGTGTGTGTGTGTGTGTGTGTGTGTGTGTGTGTGTGTGTGTGTGTGTGTGTGTGTGTGTGTGTGTGTGTGTGTGTGTGTGTGTGTGTGTGTGTGTGTGTGTGTGTGTGTGTGTGTGTGTGTGTGTGTGTTCTCTCCCCATCGTTGACGCAGTATTTGACAGGCATGGTATTTTGGATATATGCTAGACCTTCATATTCTTTTTTTCCCCTTGGCTTTGAAGGAGTGAGATTGAAAGATGAATTTCTCACACGGTGGCCTTGCTTTGTGAAGTAGAAAACACAGACGCTGTGCATGCCTGTCTGTTCCACTCTGTTAACACCCCCCACCCCCCACGTTGCCCACTCTGCCCTTGTCACTCACCCCCCCCTCTCTCTCTCTGTCTCCTCTTCCGTTTGTCAGATCGACTGGAGCCGGAGGCCTCGGTTACCGTTTCCATGGGTATTGATTTCAACGACTCCACGCAAGCAGCCATCTTCCAGTTGTGGTGAGACAAGCTGACACCCACCTATGCACCCACCCACCCATACGCCAACCCATGTTGGGATGGAGAAAAGGATGATAACAAAGTTGAATTTTCTCCTGAAAAAAAGCAGAATGTTGAGGAGATTGTGTGGCTTGTGACGAATGGGTGCAACATTTAGTTTATGGGGGGAGGGCTAAAGAATGGTTCAGAAGCTGTGTTCACTTTCACACTGCCATTGGAATGAATAGACTCCAACCCACTTCTGGTCTCCTAAAGAAGCGGCCATCTACCTCACACAGATGCGGGAAGTTAAGCGGAGATGGCGGGTCTTTGCCTTATTATTTGTGTTGCCACTCACTCACCCACTCATACAAAAACACCCATATCTTCATTACTGATGGTCTGTGTTTATATACTTACACTCCAATCTTCCTGTAACTGCACATATAGGCTCTATGCACAGCAGCCATATTGGGAAGAAATTGGGCCTCTGTCTTACTTCCTTCACAGGTGTTACCAATGATACTTCATGAAGGCTCTGTTCCATTCTGGTCAAACAGAGTCAGGGTGCTGATATTGTGCATGTTGGCTCACTGGAAACACTCTGCTACACCAGTGGGTCTCAAATAGTGTTGATTTTGACAGCAAATGTCTTTTGAATCAAATTCCATTTAGTTTGACATATTTTAGTCATCTGAAATGTTTTACTGTCTAGTTTTAGTCGACTAAATATCATAAGATTATAGTCGACTAAATCTACAGTTGATTTAGTCGACTAAAATGTATTTTGGCGGTGCCTTGATAGCGTCACAATGGCTGATTTTACACTTGGTTGCATGCTGAAAATTGCCGATCTACAAGCTGTAGATCTGCTATTTTCAGAGCGCAACACCTGAGCGCAACCAAGCATAAAATGACTTGTCTTTTAGTTCTACTGGATCTCTTCTCTTCTCCTAACATTTTAGTCTAGTTTTTATTTGTTTACGAAATATATGTCAATATATTTAGTCTTAGTTTTAGTCATCATAGCTTAGTTTTTATTTAGTTTTTATTTAGTTTTCGTCAGTGAAAAAAGGTAGCCGACGAACATTTTTCGTCATAGTTTTAGTCGACGAAATCAACACTGAAGTGTGGTCCAGGTACCCTCATGGTTCCTTGAGGGGGTTCCAAATGGTTCCTTGCAGGTGTGTAACTCTGAGAGTGTACAAATGGAACCAAATGGACCCTAAGGGTCCATTTGGTTCCATTTGTACACTCTCAGAGTTAATGGAGGTCAGCCTCGTTCGGGTCGCCTGGAGGAGGGTGTCTATTGCAAGACCGACGATGTGTCCAAGTTTGTGCAACAGTAGATGTTTTGTTAACGGGGTCTAATTTTGTTTAACCACTTTAACCCTGGTGACATGCCATTACATGTCATTAACTTGCAATGTGGATGGATGGATATTACCGTTTAAATAACGTATATACAGATTATTATTATTTAGCTTTAAACTTCCTTCTTAGTGTATATGTAGCTTTGATTGCGATGCATTTCAACTGCTAACTGATTAACTGAGCCTGTGAAATGCTTTCAAACAGTTTTGAAATGTATTTGAAGACTTGTTTATAATGTGACATTTATGTATGTGTCAGATGGTAGTGAACAGTTTGTCTTCTTGTCTCTTGCAGCACCAAAGAGCATCAGTTCAGTGTGTCCATCCAGGCTGCCGTAGGAGAGCTGTTAACACCTGTCACCATGACCGAACAAGACTTCTGCAAGGAGCGAGGTGATCATCCATTAAAGTTCTCAGTAGCCATGACTGATTTCAGTCATTGGTTCTCAACCTGTGTGTCAGGACCCCCAGGGGGGTTCCCACATGATTTTGGAGGGGTCCCCAGATGGCTCTACATTTTGAAAAAATGACATTTAATACCTATTAAGAAGAAAATAAGAAAGACCAGTACTGCATCAAAAGTAATCAACAAACTATACTATAAAAACTGGTCAAACATTGGCCAAATTGTCAAATATTTTAAGAAAGAGGCATTTTGTAAATAGCTGATCTACAAGCTCACAATGCCTCGCTGTGAGCTCTATTTTCTAAATATGCTATTTTCACAATATTTATCTGTGGAACAGAGTCAAACTAAATATAATATAATATATAAATATAAATATAATCCCCAGTCCAAATATGATTATTTTGTGGGGTCCCCAGTTCAAGTTCGCGGCCTGAAAAGGTTGAGAACCACTGCCATTGAAGTCAGCATGTCTTCTATGGAGGCATGTCACGCACCAAAAATCCTCTATCTCTAAGCTCACGTTGTAGATGGAGCCTATTTTTGGTTATTTGTTACTTTACGATTAAAGAGCATATGAAGTGGTCAAACTAGCAATAGAAGACATGGTTAACTCTTTCAGTGCCACAATACGTCAAATACGTCATGAGGCCTAACGCCCCGTGTGCCACACTACGTCAAATACGTCATGATTTTTAATTTATTTTTTTTGGAAAAACATGTTCAGAACCCAAGATATGATGATTTGAAGATTTGCTGCTCCATTCACTTCTTGTTTAACTTTTTACTTAAAAAGGCTGTATCTCGGCTCCTAAGCACTTTTTTTTTTACAATTAATTTTGGTTGTGGCACTCAGAACCAAAATTCCATAAATAAGCATGGCATTGAAAGAGTTAAAGGTGTAGTGAAATGAAAAATATGTTTTTCACACTTTTAAAGCATATCCGTGGTCATGGGCATACCTAACAATAGATGCCAAAATAATTAAAAAACACATTTTGTGTATTTTTATATCAAAAGTCCCTAAAAAGCCAATCTTAATTACTTCCTGTAAACGAAAACGTGCTGCGTGATGACATAATGCAGCTTTCATGAATATAAATGAATCTTGATTACATGCACCTTTTTGATTCACAAAACTGCACGTTCTTCAAACACAGCTGATTTTAATTACAGAGCTACTCCGTTTTGAATCTCATTCAAGATGACATCCAGACGGTGTATTACTCATTTTAAACTTAATCTGCACACTAAAATATGTATCTGAAAACATTATACTGTAGGTTAGAAATAAGCCACGTAGTAGCAAACATGCTTAACTGGTCGTCTCTCTCTCACTTGTAAACAAACACTAGCCCTGTTGCGCACGGCTGAAGTGATTGAAATTCCAACGTCCCATAGCCTGAAGGGATGGGATCTTCTGATTGATTGAGAGTCGGTTGAGACAACGTTGAGAGTCGGTTGAGACAACGTTTCAGACTGAATCTTCAAAATAGAATGACCGAAAACGTCACTGCACTGCATCTTTAATCTTCCAGAAAATCCTAATGATATCAGATATTTCATAAAAGCAAAGGTTAAAGGCTCAATCTGCAATTTTCTTCAACTGGTTGGCTGTATGGCTACCAAAACATGGTCATTCTACATATTGTTTATGTAACACAGTGCTAAGTGTGTGTGGGGGTGCCTTTCACACTGTTTCACAAATTACAGATAAGAACTTGGCATAACAAAAAAAATCTGTTGTGAGATTTTATGTTGCTTTAATCCATAGGTGAGGCTAACTAGTAAAAGTATTGGAAAATGGTATTACTCAGGTAAAGTACCAATGACTCAACATTGTACTTAACCCTCCAAGACCCGCAGTTGTAATATTACAACATTTGTATTTTATCAAAAACATGGTATAAATCATTTGTTTTCCTGTTATTCTTTCACCTAAACATCATCATTGGATCCTATTGTTTAGTCTTGCAATGTCATTGGCCGGGATATTTGCATATAAATACCCCCCACAGAGGCAGGAAAAGTCACAACTTGAAAATCCTTGAAGGAAGAACAATCTCTTTTTCACTGGACAGGATTTCTCACAAAAAAGTAAGTAAAATGTCTGCAATATTTTTTTTGGTGATCATTAGAATGTCTAGAACATGTACATATGATATTATTGGGAAAGATATCCCCCAAATGTAAATTAGAGCATGCTTTATACTTGTTGTTTTTTTACAACTCTGGGTCATAGTGGTAGCAAATAGCAATGCCACCTGTTCACCTGGCTAAGTGGAGTCTTTTATACAATTATGTGTATTTTCCCCACATTGCATTACTATATATATATACCACAAATAACCACAAACATTACCAAAATGTTTTGCTAAAACATTATAGGCAATGAAATGTTATAACTTATAAGCTAAAGCAGTATATTTGTCTTCGAGTACAATTGGTTAAAACATACAAATTGGTATGTGTGTGTGTGTGTGTGTGTGTGTGTGTGTGTGTGTGTGTGTGTGTGTGTGTGTGTGTGTGTGTGTGTGTGTGTGTGTATATATATATATATATATATATATATATATATATATATATATATATATATATATATATATATATATATATATATATATATATATACCAATTTGTATATTGTAACCAATTGTACTCGAATACAAATATACTGCATCATTAGCTTATAACATGTCATTGCCTATAATGTTTTAGCAAAACATTTTGGTAATGTTTGTGGTTAGCAATCAGTGTATGGTAATTGTTCATATGGGAGTCGCCCAGTTAAGAATCTCTCATCATTGTTCATGTGATGGGTGTTGGGATTGCCCACTTACAGTCATCCCCAATCCCTTTGTTAGGCTAAGCATCATCATTCATCACTGATAGTGCTAAGTACCATCATCACTGATGCCACTTGTGAGGATAAGCAAAGTACAATAGGTTGGCCAGACAGTATTGTGTGACTTGTGAAATATGTACCTGCAGTGAGATGTGCTAGTACTAATGTACTAATGGTATTTCTTTATTTTCATTTCAGAATGCCACAAGCAAGGAGAGAGCCTCGCTTCACTGCAAGGGATGTGTTGGATATTGTAATGCATGGAGAGAGTGATGTGGACATCGACTTTACTGAAACTGATGAAGAGTCGGATGAAGAGGCCTGTGGAGAGGAGTCCAAAGAAAACCATCCACCCAGTGAACCCAGTGAACCCACTGACCCACTGACCCACTGCCCCCCCCCCCAACCGGCCAAACACGCCAAACCCAGAATGCCACAAGCAAGGAGAGAGCCTCGCTTCACTGCAAGGGATGTGTCCAGACTGCAATCCATGCAAGGCACCATGTCAACATCGGCCATCAGATGTGCGCCAGGACCAAGTTGGACACCTCCCACGGAAGACAGAGAGGGGGCGCTGCAGGAATAGTGGCTGTTCAAGTTACACCAGCTTACTCTGCCACAAGTGTGGTGTTCGTCTGTGCATTTCAGGAGACAGAAACTGTTTCTGGGACTATCACTGCTAAAAAGCAAGTGATTGTAAATGGTGTTCAAATTGATGGATGAGAGGGGGTGCCCGTTTCATTTTGAGCAGGTGTGAATTGGTCTTCGGTGGAGGGCTGTTTGCATCACATTGTGACCAGTGTATATTGTAATTAGGTTTCTTTAGTACATTCATTGTACTGTTTTTCATTTTGTTCTTTTAATAAAATCAAAATTCTTAAAAATATGGCTTATTGATGTTATTATTCATAATGTACTGTTCTGAGGCCCAATATTATTCATAATGTATACTGTTCTGAGGCCAAATGATAAACCATAACCATATAAATGAACCCTTAAGTTGTTTTAGTGAAGTATATAGACATTTGCCATGCTATTCTGACAGTGAGTAAAAATGGCCTATAGGAAATTCTGCTACCCGTTAGACCCACTGTTGTAATATTACAACATTTCAATAAAACCTTACGAAAACTATTTTTTTTAAAAAACATTATATTTTCCTCTCCAAAGTACTCCTAAAACACCATCTGAAAGGTTGATTATTTTTTTTTGTAAGTAGAAATATATCCGGGTCTTGCAGGGTTAAAGTTGTACAGTGCAGGTTTAAAGAAAACGATTTTTAGCAGCCTCTGCTGGTCACTACCGTCACTGCAGGCCGTTCATTTATTCCTCTGTTACCCAGAATTCCATTCGTTTTCACCGGAAGACGGAAGCGTTTCAAAAAGCGTTCTTTTAATTGTTTTATACGATCTGTGGATCGTTTCTCTTAGCCAGTGGAGCTTTAGTTACCGTGAGCTGTGTTTTCTTTTTCTATTTTTTTTTCGATCTTCAAATCATACAATCTCTTAAAATCAGCGTGAGTTTCCTTTTTGTTATTAGCGCGGTAGTTCCTGGCCAAACAGGAAACCGGTGCAGTAGTTCCTGGCCAAACAGGAAACCGGTGCATTTCCGCTTCCGTTTTCCGGCTACATGACGTCATTTTCGCGGGAAAGACACCCCTATCACCGTTCAATAGAAAATATATGTATAAAAGGCTTTCGGGGGTGAAATTCATGGAGTGGGTGTTGTGAAACTTTTGCCACTCACAAAAGATATACAATTTAACTTTAGTTTTGTTGAAAAAGTTACCTAGTATTACTTTAAGTACAGTACTTAAGTACATGTACTTAGTTACTTTCCACCACTGATAATTTGTACCATTTGGTTATCATTTACACCCAGGTAAACTTTTGGGCATGAATGAGACCTCAGCAACGGTCACCATGGCGACAGAGATCAACGCCAACCAGCCAATGAGCACGCGTGTTACATCTGTGGCCAACGTGGGAGAGATACCTTCCAGTGAGGACCACACCCACAGGTGAGATCTCTTGAGTTAAATTGACGACGAACCCAATTAGGGTTTGTCGGGGTCCATGATTTAAAAGAATAAATACATCTCGGAACCAATCGGATCCCGGAACAACTATCTTGGGTCTATTAGGCAGTGATGGAAAAAGTACTCAAATTATTTACTTAAGTAAAAGTATCAATATTGCAACGTACCAAATGTACCAAAAGTAAAAGTACTAAAATGTTTGAAAAAAGAAGATCTACAAGCTCACGACGCGTTCTGAGCTTGTAGATCTGCTATTTTCAAATTGCTTAGGTATAAAATAGAGCTAAAGTGGTTAATGTATGATTCATAATATAATAATTTATATCTGCAAAGTAACTAGTAACTAGTTTTCAAATAATTGTAGTGGAGTAAAAGTACAATATTTGCCTCTGAGATGTAGTGGAGTAGAAGTAAAAGCACTGAAAATTGGAAATAATCCAGTAAAGTAAAAATTCCTGAAAAGTGTACTTAAGTACAGTACTTGAGCAGCACAGGTCTCCGCCAGGTCAGGTAGGCTATTGTGGGCCAGCAATGTTCAAAATTTGCCAATCAGGATGAAATGTAAAAAATCAGACATATCGCTCTTGATCACATGACTATAGAGATAATATGTACCGATTTGTGTGATGTTTGGACAATCTGTACGAGTAATATCAAACAATTAGTTTAGCAAAAACTGGCCTCCTGGTGGCGCTATATAACAGGACAATGTGAAAATGTCTTCCTCTGCCTAGTGGGAATGTGCATGTAAAGTTTCACAGCAATGATTTGAGGCATTTTGTTCAAAACGGGCCACTCCTCCAAACTTTAGATGCCAATCTTAGCAAATCAGGATGGAATATGAAAAATCCGTCTTAATCACGTGACTATAAAGATCATGTGTACCGATTTGCTCTATTTGGATACAATCTGAAGGAATAATATCAAACTATGTGTTTTACATTAATCGGCCTCCTGGTGGCGCTATAAAAGGCAGATGCAAAAAATGCAGGGCAAATGTTTTTCCTTCACCTCTAGGGAGTGCGCATACACATTTTTACGCAGATTGGTGCAGTTATAGGTAAAAACGCGAATTGGCCTGTTACAGTGCCACCATGAGGCTGATAATCTGAAATCTAAGTGCCATTTATTTCTCAGCCTAGTGGGATTGTGCGTGCAAAATTTCACATAAATTACACACTGTGTTCATGATTTGAGGCATTTTGTTCAAAACTGAGCACTCCTGCAAACTTTGGAAGCCAATTTTAGCCAATCAGGATGGAATATGAAAAATCAGACATATCGCTCTTGATCACATGACTATAGAGATAATATGTACCGATTTGTGTGATGTTTGGACAATCTGTACGAGTAATATCAAACAATTAGTTTAGCAAAAATTGGCCTCCTGGTGGCGCTATATAACAGGACAATGTGAAAATGTCTTCCTCTGCCTAGTGGGAATGTGCATGTAAAGTTTCACAGCAATGATTTGAGGCATTTTGTTCAAAACGGGCCACTCCTCCAAACTTTAGATGCCAATCTTAGCAAATCAGGATGGAATATGAAAAATCCGTCTTAATCACGTGACTATAAAGATCATGTGTACCGATTTGCTCTATTTGGATACAATCTGAAGGAATAATATCAAACTATGTGTTTTACATTAATCGGCCTCCTGGTGGCGCTATAAAAGGCAGATGCAAAAAATGCAGGGCAAATGTTTTTCCTTCACCTCTAGGGAGTGCGCATACACATTTTTACGCAGATTGGTGCAGTTATAGGTAAAAACGCGAATTGGCCTGTTACAGTGCCACCATGAGGCTGATAATCTGAAATCTAAGTGCCATTTATTTCTCAGCCTAGTGGGATTGTGCGTGCAAAATTTCACATAAATTACACACTGTGTTCATGATTTGAGGCATTTTGTTCAAAACTGAGCACTCCTGCAAACTTTGGAAGCCAATTTTAGCCAATCAGGATGGAATATGAAAAATGCAACAATCTGTAGGAGTAATATAAAACAATTTGCGTTACAACGAGGTATAACTTGTAAGGATTGTGCAATCGGGCACCATAGCTAAACGTGTGGGCAGCGCCCCCCCAAAAAATTGCCAGTCAAAGGTGTGTGACTGGCACCTGACCATAGGTCCTGCAACTTTGACATCTGTCTGTGGTACCGTTGTGCAAATTTTTGCCTGTTAATCTCTGGAAGAAAGCCTATGGTTCCTCAGTGAAGCAAGGGTGAGCCCCCTTCAGGATAAGGCCCGTGCAATAGGGCAAGTGGAAGCTGGTGTTATGCAAAGTGGCAGCATTATTTGTATTTGGTGTCAGCTGACCCTGGTACCATCTCCAAACTAAGAACCAAGTTCTTTGAGACTGGTGAAGTCAAAGGAAGACAACACCCCAAGAAGACCGGTTCCTCACCCTTGCTTTTCTGAGGAACCATAGGCTTTCTTCCAGAGATTTACAGGCAAGATTTGCACAACGGTACCACAGACAGATGTCAACGTTGCAGGACCCATGCTCAGGTGCCAGTCACACACTGGTGACTGGAACACACCAGCCAGCAAGCAGATGTGTGCTGGCAGGTCGGGTCGCTCAAAACAAGAGAAGTATATTGGGGGATTATGGCAAGTTTTTGGGGGGCGCTACCCACAAGCACGATTGCACGAAGTTATACCTCGTTGTTGACTAATCAACAATAAAAATTATATCAAATATAATACCAATTGGTATTATTAAAGGGGAGACATAATCGACCTAAGTTAAGTTTCCAAACTTTTTTTGAGTTTACAAGAAAGAGGAATTTGTTTTGAAAATAGCCGATCTACAAGCTGCGAGGCGTTGTGAGCTTGTAGATTGGATATTTTCACAGTATTTATCTGTGGAACCGAGTCAAACTAAGTTGTATGCCTCAACTGCTACATTCCAAGTGCTTATCAGGGTGGGGGCGGGGTCCTCAGTTCAAATATGATTATTTTGTGGGGTCACAGCCTGAAAAGGTTTAGAACCACTGATTTAGATCATTGTTCAAGGATCTAATAAAAAAGGTCTCTGTAGTGACTTGTGATGATGCAGGGTTTAGCTTGCAGTAGCTCTGGTCCAGAGAGAGCTAGCAAGTTCTCTCTAACGCTCTGCCAGGAGCAGTGTCATTCCCATTGTCCCTGCTTCATATCTCTCTCAGCTAAGGGGTCCTTGGCCAGAAAAAACCTTAGAACCACATCCAGACCCCACTTTGAGGACCCCTGCCTGGGGAAACGATAATAGGAATTCTTGTTTGGTACCTGCACCAAATGAGCACCTTTTGATTGCTGGTTGTGATCAATGACGAGACCCAGTTGGAGTTCTACGTTACAATATAGCTGTAGGTGTTTAAGCCAGGCATAATCGGTGGTGAGCAGGTCGTGATTGAGAAATAAACCCTGACAGGGTGATTTGCGTCGAGGTCTAAATCACCCTGTCGTGGTTTATTTTTCAATAATGACCGGCTCCCCATTGATTATCCCACTTATACACGGCTACTTAATAAAGAAATTAATACATTTACCCAAAAGCAACAACAAAATGATTTGATTGATTTTAAAAAGATTTAATTGCGCCTTACGGTAATGAAAGTAGTCCGTTAATTTATGCCAGGTGCGTCCAGTGCAACACGGTCGGCTTGGAAAACACCGGTAGGAAGTGTTGATCAAATATGAATCAATATTATTTTATTGTCTATTTCTCGCCTCAAATATATAGAAACAATGTACACTCTCGGAGTCTTTTTTTTAATGATGATGATCCACAGCAGCAGTCCACCAAACGGACACCTTTCGGCAGGCCTTCGTCTGTGTTACACATGAAGGCCTGCGGACCGAACAAATGTCTATATAACCCATTAAGACCTGAGGAGGCTGATTCTATAAATGCCCTCTAAATCAGTAGTTCTCACACTTTAAAGATTTTTCAAAAATGATCAAAAATAGCAGATGTACAAGCTCGCAGATATGCTATTTTTTTATATACGCAAAACTCTAAAAAGAAACGGGTGCTTTCCCGGTTTTATTGGGTTAAAATCTGTGCAAATGGTTTCGATACCCCTTAGGTTTCGATACAGAGTAAGTATTCATTTAGATGCCAAGAAAAGTATCCAAATTCGATATCAAGCCCTACATATTACTTATTTTCCCCACTTTCCCAGGCCATCGTTTGGACAACAGTGCGACCGTGTGCATTACTGAGACGTGTGTTTTGAAGTCGCTGTGTTTTGGTGTACCAAATTGTACACACAGGGAGTCTCACTCTCACTCACACACACACACACACACACACACACACACACACACACACACACACACACACACACACACACACACACACACACACACACACACACACACACACACACACACACACACACACACACACACACACACACACACACACACACACACACACACACACACACACACACAGCAGCGATCGATGGATCAATCGATGTGATCGGATGCACACACTGAGAGTTTGTAGAGGAGGTCAGAGCAGTGAGGTCACCTCTGTCTCCCCAGAGGGAAGTGGTGGACAAAGTATATATACTCAAGTAAATACTCAAGTATTAAAAAAATACAATGTTTACATCAGATGCAGGTAAAAAAATTTTTGAAATGGAAATTTGAAAGCATGTTATTTAGCCCATTCAATCCGGGAAAGCACCTGTCATTTTAGATTTCTTTGGCTATTCAAAAATAGCAGATCTACAAGCTCATATCGCGCCACCGATTGCCGCGCTATGACCTTGTAGATCTGCAATTTTTTTTTTATCGTGAAATGTTTTGAATATATATTTTTTAAAGCGAACATTTGTAATATATTGGTTGTTCTAGGGACCTCCAGACGCAAAGATTTGAGTTACAAATGTTCGCTAAAAAATATATTTATTCAAAGATTTGCACATACATTTTCCTGTTTAATGTCAATGCATTGCTGTATTGAAATTCAGAACATTTCCACCAAAGTGTCAAATCAATATATGGTGTTGCACTGCGACGCGTTGTGAGCTTGTAGATCTGCTATTTGCACTAGATTTGAAATAGGGCTGAAGTGGTTGATTCATAATATATTCTGTTGTAAAGTTTGAGACAAAAACCTCTTATATCCATATTCTAACTTTGTGTTTTTTCATAAATTAATGCCCTACTTGATGATCATACTACAGGGTCACACAAAAGCATAAAAAATAGCAGATCCTCAAGCTCGAAACGTGGCGTGAAGCAACGTGCTTTGAGCTTGTAGATCTGCTACTTTTGCTGTTTTTGAATTTGAATCCTGAAAAGTACGTTTTTGACATGTGAGGTTTCCACCCGACAGAGACGATATCGTAGCTGTCCGCAAGAAACCTTGTATCTCCAATTGTCCATATTTCACGTTTTTTTTTTGTATTTTTTCCTCCGTAAAAATGTATTCCCTAATTTGTCGCACAAGAGTTGTGCAAAAACAGACGCCCTGCAAGCTAACAAATGAGCTATTTTTGCAAATTATTTTCATTTTGTATTTTTTTTCTATTTCCTGAAAAGTAACAGTTTTGGACATATGAGGTTTCCACAACGACAGTGACCGTATGATTAACATCACTGGAGCTCTTTGTAAACACTTCATCTCCTGTGCAGCAGTACCTTTGTCCACCAGCAGGGTGCAGCACTGCTTTTCCCCAGCCGGCAGCCGGTGTGTTTAGGGGAGGGGGGAGGGGAGCAAACGAAAGGGGATTTCAGTGAAAACACTGAAATTGAATTGATTGCTGGAAAGCAGGATGGCAATAAATCAAGCAGGAAAGCAAACGTACAAAACGCTGTTCTCTTGTTTATGTCTAAACAGGCGGAATGGAATAAATCTAGCCCTATTTTTCAGTCGGTTTGAAAGCAAATTTGATGGAATTTTGCATGCATTGCCAATCCCTCTGGTTAGAGCCTATTTTTCACAAAGTGAGCCCCCTTGATTTATAAGCTGTGCTTTTTTTCCCTCTTTGCTTTACTCTTTTTATATAATTTCATTATTGCCCTTTTTCCTCTAAATGCTGAATTGTTCCCCTGCACGTACCCAGTTCCTACTTAGCACTGATTTGACCAGCCTTTCTAAACTCTCGACCTGCAGTAGCTTTATAAGAATGTGACAGCTCTATCGTAGTGTGTTTGTGTTCCATTAGTTGAGGAACATCATAAAACCTTTTTTCCTCAGCACCAGATAATCATGAAAATGGAGTTTATTAACCCATTAAGACCGGGAACGCATCTATGTCATTTTAAGATTTATTTTTTGGCTATTCAAAAAAAGCAGATATACGATAGTATATGAGTTTATATAAGTATGAGCTTGTAGATCTGCTATTTTTGAAAAACCGTGAAAATTTGCGCAAGTCTTTGAATATATATATATATATATATTTAAAGCAAACATTTTTTACTCCAATCTTTGCTTCATGGGGGGGTCCCTGGAACAAAATATTTTGAGATGGGGGTTCCGTGGCCAAATGCATATTATTGTGGGGGTCCTTCACATGAAAAAGAAACATATTGTTTTTCAAAAAACTGTAAGATTTAGAAGACATTTGTAGCATCCCCCAGAAACAAAGATTTGAGAGTTGCACACATTTTCACTTTTTATTTTTTTCAAAAATAGCAGATCAACAAGCTCGTAGCGCGGCACTCGGTACCACGCTATGAGCTTGTAGATCTGCTATTTTTTTAAGAAAAATCGTGAAAATGACACAGATTCTCTCCCGATCTTAATGGGTTAACGAAAACACTAAAGATGGCCCACAGTAAAATCCTTAGTGTTCATTTATCGAGAGTGTACAAATGCAACCAAATGAGATCAGATAAGACCTTCGTTGATCCAGCGAGGGGAATTCAGCATTTAACACATTGGGTGCCAGAGGTTTATTAAAATATTATACGTTGAGTGCCAGCATTTCTTCCATCCACTTGCGTTATACATTTCGTGCTGTGAGAAGCCCCGACGCGGAAATGCATGTAAACAAAGCGTGCGTGCGAGACGGCGGAGGGTCCCGACTAACGCCTGGAACAATAATATTTCCAACGCGACCCTCCATTGCAGCGTGATCGCCGATCGAAAACGGCTCGTTTCCACCACATTAAAAAGAAATGGAGATATTAAGCTTTTAATCAAGGAGATAACATTGAAAACGCCGACCGGAAGGATTTTTGACATGGAGCCACATCCAGCCTCTTCTTCTCAGAAACTGCTTGGGTGATGTCAAAGTTTCGTTTTAGCGCCCCACGTGGCCCACATGTATAAAAATAGAATTGGGTCAAAAACGGTCCGGACCGTTTTCGGCACTTCTCGTTTGGACCCTCAAAAACGGTCCGGACCGTTTTTGGCATTCAATGTGTTAAGACACAGCTTACAGGGCAAGAAAAACATACTGTAGATGCATGATAGAAAGACATCACATTCAATAAAGTGTTAATTTTGTCGACTAAAACTATTGTGAAAAATGTTCGTCGACTGCCTTTTTTCACGTCCCCAAAAAATACTAAAAACTAAGCTATATTTTGACAATATCTTCAACAAATAAAAACTAAACTAAAATGTTAGGGAGGGGCTAGTGGAGAAGAGATCCAGTAGATCTAAGAAACGTTATTTTATGTTTGGTGTGGGTGTCGCACTCCAAAAATAGCCGATCTACAAGCTCACAACTCGTCGCAGACACGTTGTGAGCTTGTAGATGCCCTCAGCCCTCCACTTCCGGTGGTGCGCCTATGTTTTCATTCCGACTAGATAACATTTCTTCCACCACGGACCACTATGGGCCGCGCAGTGGCAACCAAAAAATATGACTCTTTTATGCTGAGGCTGAGGCACACAAACTGATTTAGCTCTGTTCAAATTAAACAATTTACTTAGGAATTATGTTCAATATGAGCGGGTGGCTTAAAAGAGCCATTTTGGCTGTTTTTGTTAGTCCGAGAGAGAGAGGGTCCACGGATCCATTTGGTTCCATCTGTACCCTCGCGGAGTTAAATTTAGATCGCGATGTAACGTTACCGTGCGGAGACAGACGCCGGGGATGCCGCGATGGAGAAAAACGGCACCGTCTGTCACTTGCGTTTCAAATCGTATTCTTTGATCGGCTGGTGATATAATTTAACTGACACGGTATTTATAAACATACTTGTGTGGATTACGGAGACATTTTAATGAAATCTTGACGTGCGCTGTGCACTATTTGTGTCAGTCCGGGCCGCGGACCATATGTTTTGCCTCGCAGACCTAGAAAGTCCGTGGAGACTGGAGCGGCTTTGATTGGTTAAAGCGCAGCTTGCTTCCGGATCTAAGGCCTGTCCACTTGTAGGCCAATGTGCACACGTTCTGAACGACCGTCCCGACAGATTCAGATTGCGAAGCTCTCAGTCTGTTCTTGAGAGATTACTTTCTCTTTAAAAACATTTCTGAAATAGCGAAAATAGCTGATGAGCTTGTAGATCGGCTATTTTCGCTTATCCCTGGTGAAAGCCAAAGGCTAAAGATGACTGAAGAAAAAAAAAATTCTTGCACGCTGACCAAAACATTGCTTCCCCATTTAAATTATTTCAGCATTTGAAGACTTGCATTTGACTTGTTTTATTCAGATAGCTGTAAAATATGGCTTAAGTGTTTAAAATCACAGTGACACATACAGTACACATTCCTGTGGTCAAATGTTTGCTTTAGATGCAGGTAAAGGGGATATAGATGAATGACTAACCTCTTCAGACTCCACCTGAGCCCGTAGCACTTGACCCAGCCCATGCAGTCTTATGCAAAGGTTAAAATGGACATTTGAAAGCATGTTATTTAGCCCATTCAATCCAGGATCTCTGTCATTTTAGATTTCTTTGGCTATTCAAAAATAGCAGATATACAAGCTCATAGCGCAAAGATTTGAGTTACAAATGTTTGCTTGAAAAAATATATATTCAAAGATTTGCACAAATGTTCAAGATTTTTCTAAAATAGCAGATCTACAACCTCATAGTGCGGCACTCGTGCCACGCTACGAGCTTGTACATCTGCTATTTATGAATAGCCCAAATTATAAAATAATGGTTGTAGCTAAAATCTAAAATGACACAGATGCGTGGTTCATGTGTTTACCTGGCAGCCTGTAGTTTCTATAGCTTCAATGTACAGATTATATATTTTTTAATATCATATTGGGATCGAACTGGGAACCTTCCGGTTGAGCTGTAGCCTCTTTCGCCTGTTGTCTTGTGTCTGTTTAAGGGTTTCATGTACTGTAGAGATAAAACCCCACTTTGTGGTGGCATGGTGGAGGGGAGACAGATGGCACACACACACACGTTTGTACTACTATACTTGTGAGGACATCAACATATTGGGACAGCATTGAAAATAGACGAAAATAGCCCCCAATTTTTTTGGGGGGGGTATAAGTCAGGCATGATTCCAATCCTAACCCCTAAACCTAACCTCTGAATGACTAATCCTAATCCTAACCTGAATCTGTTCCTAATTGTAAACCAAAATCTTTTTTAACCATAAAACAATTTCTCGTGTGAGGACCAGGAAAAAGGCTATTTCTCAAATTGGATATTTGGCCCTCACAAGTCTCTCTCTCTCTCTCTCTCTCTCACACACACACACACACACACACACACACACACACACACACACACACACACACACACACAGTGTGTGTGCAGTGATGAGAATCATAGATAATTGGTGGTGGATGCGTGGCTGCAACCTGCAGATCAATGCAACTCAGAGTCCAGAGCTCCAAACAGTGCAATTAATGCAACCAATACACTACACTACCACGTGTGTGTGTGTGTGTGTGTGTGTGTGTGTGTGTGTAAACATTTTAGTATTAGAGATACGTTTGTTTACAATTAGAAAAAGATTCAGGTTGAGATTAGGATTATATTTAGAAGGGTTTAGAGATTTAGACTAGAGAGTTATGCCTGATTCATAATTAATTTAATTGTGCGCTGGTGTTGTGCACCAAAAAGTTGCCGATCTACAAGCTCGCATTTAGGCTTACTGTTAAAAATGGCAAAAAAACTAAATGACATTCATTAAATTGGCGTCCTACAATGTTTATGTCCTCTCAAGTATAGTGATACAAACCTGTGTGTGCGTTTTATAAATTGGTTCTCTTTGTGGTTCCTCTATTCACGTTATTAATGTTTAATTCCAGCCTGTAATCATTAAGAATGCATGTTTGTATATTAGACTATAGTCTAATAAAAAAAAACATGCATTTTTAATGATATAGACGTTAGCCCATTTAGACCGGGAAAGTATCTGTGCCATTTTCGGCTATTTATAACATTTGTAAAATATGTTGTTCCAGGGACCTCCAGAAGCAAAGATTTGAGTTACAAATGTTCACTTTAAAAATATATATTTTCAAAGATTTGCACAATTATTTTTTCAAAAATAGCAGATCTACAAGCTCATAGCGCTACGAGCTTGTATATCTGCTTATTTTTGAATGGCCAAAGTTTATAAGATAATGGTTATAGCCAAAATCTTAAATGACACAGATGCGTTCCCGGATTTATTTCCAGCCTGTAATCATTAAGAATGCATGTTTGTTTTAGACTATAGTCTAATAAAGAAACATGCCTTTTTAATGATGGAGACGTTAATATGGACATATACAGTCCATACTTACCCATAAACCATGTGGATCTCACATCATGTCACCATTCTGTGACAGGATGGGTGTGTGTGCGTGCGTGCGTGTGTGTGTGTGTGTGTGTGTGTGTGTGTGGACACAGTGAAAAAAGCCTCAGGCTGCTGTTAACCGACTGCTGGACAAAATGATTTACATTTATATCCTAAATCCATTAGCCAAACACCAGGGAATATATGTGTGCACACACCTCACTACTGAGACACAGAGAGAGAGCTTACACTGCTGAGAGAGAGGGCCCTAGGGGTTGGTTAGGTCATTGGTTTTCATGTCAAGGACCCCCGAATTAACAAGTATTTGGCCACGGACCCCCATCTGAAAATATGCTGTGCCAGGGTCCCCCATACAAGATCTGTGGTGTTAAAATGTTTCACAATTATTAAACCTTTTTTCAAGATAATTATTTTGAAAATAGCAGACCTATAAGCTCTCAACACGTGAGCGTATAATTTATAAAAAATGAATGAATGAATACCAAATAACAGATTTGTCTTTTTGAAAAGATTTTACATTAAACTGGACTGTTAGAATGTGATTATTAGCCTACAACCCAGGAGTGAGAGGGAAAACAAGTAGAAGAATTGTACAGTATATCCTCAAAACATGCCAGGCATGTTGTTGTATTATTTATTTTACTGTATAACAACAGCTATACAGTTATATATCGTCTCTGTCGGGTGGAAACCTCATATCTCCATAACTGTTACTTTTCAGGATTCAAATTCAAAAGTAGCAGATCTACAAGCTCGAATTGTAGATCTGCTACTTTTGATGCTTTTGTGTGATGCTTTAGTATGATAGCCTGGGATCCAGACTGCTCCGATACGTTCGGCGGATTTCTTTTTCTCACTCGCTATAAGTCTGGAAAGCCTCCTATCTCCGTGCACAGCACGAGTGAAAACGACTCGCGGCTTCTGATTGGTCTTTAGGGGGGGGGGGGGGGCGGCGAGACCAGTGTTATCCAATGTAAAACTCGAGTCACTTCCTACGTAATTGAAATACGAGTCAAATAGGAGGCTGGCCAGACTGATAAGTGAAGTGAGAAAACAAAATCAGCCGAACGTGGTGAATCAGACTGGATCCCAGGCTAGTAGTATGATCAACTAGGGCGTTCATTTATGAAAAAACACAAAAAGTTAGAACATGGAGATAAGAGGTTTTTGCCCAACAGCAGATATTGTATCGTACATTCGGAGAAAAAGAATTGTTTAGCCGCGATGGTCCATTTCATAGATATGGGCTGTTGAATGAGGAGGGGTGGTTTTCCCCCACAACAACTGAAAGCACAGAAAAAGGCGTTTGCTTTTCTTTTTTTCATGGAAGTGTATGTGCTTTTTTTTTGTGATCACATGGTTTTGCTGCTTCTGTGCCTCTAAAGGACTCAGATGGTGATCGCGGGTTTGCGAACAGCGCCAGCTGGTGGAAAAATACTGAAAACACGTGTTTGGCACTCTGGGCCTTTGGGAAAAAACACATCAATGGCACTGAATGAGTTAAAGCGGGCGACCCTTTCCACCATAGCTCCATTAATGAACAGGGGGAGGGAGGGGGCATGGTCTCCTTCTAAAATCCACTATCAGCTCCTTCGTTTCCCCCACGTTAGTACAGAGACTAGTCTCTGCACACCAGTCCACTACATCTGTCACCTCCTGCTGGTACGACAACTCCTCGTTGTGGGATATCTGTACCACTGCTACTGTGCCGTCTGCGAAATTTCACGATATGACTGCCTGGAAGTTAAGCTGAGCAGTCATGTGTGAACAGCGTGTACAGCAGGGGGCTCAGGCACACCCTTGGGGGGAACCGGTGTTGAGGATGATGGAAGAGGACGAAGTGCCGTGGATTCTGCACAGGTTTGGTGTTAATTCGAGCAGCAGCAGCTTACTGGCAAGAGTCTGCGGGTTGGATCGTGTTAAAGGTTCTATGACATTCATTTTCCCTTTTTTATTTCTTTATGTTTTTTGGGGGGGTTTATGACCTGAATTAGACCCCAAAAAACGTTGAATCCCGCCCCCTCCCCTCCCCTCCCCTATCGATTCCTTTGGGGGTGGCGGAGCAGAGGCGATGATTGACAGTCAAAATCCCTCAACAGCGACACCCGCAGGCAAAGATTTATTTTTTCATTGCAGTTGAAAAGGATTTAGAAATCAGAGAGAAAATATCCTGCCATGGCTCACTGGAGTGGATTTTTCAGTTACAACTTTTAATACACGTTTGAAGAATCATGCTAAATAACTGAATGTCATGAAACCTTTAAACGCAGAACTGAAGTCTAGAAACAACAGCCTGACATGTGAGTCCCCCCTCCTCCAGATGGATGAGAGCAGTGTGTATGACAGACGACACTCTTCCTGTAGGCATACTGATGTGGGTCCACATTACTGTTGATGTTATTCCTTATGTGGACCATGACTAGTTGCTCTCAAAACATTTCATAACTATCCGGTTGAGAGCCACTGGACAAAAGTCATTTGTGCTCTTTACTGCTGCACTGTTGGGCACCGTGATGATGCTAGAAGTCTTAAGACACACCAGCACCACAGCCTGGGAGAGTGAGATATACAAAATATCTGTCCAATCCTCTGTGAGTTCATGAGCACAGTACCTCAACATCCTTCCCGGGATATTATCTGGGCCCGTTGCTTTCCGGGGATTGATGCGCTGCAGAGTCTTCCTCAGGTCCTCAGCAGACACGCTGAGAGGCAGCTGACCCGGTGGAACAGTGAGCCTGGAACTTGGCGAGGTGTAGGAAGCTTCAAAACGGCCAAAGAACATATTGAGGGCATCTGGGAGACATGGGTCCAAGGGGCATTCAACATCGCTCTTGCCGTAGTCTGTGTTAGTTTTTATGACCCTCCACATGTCCCGGGAGTTATTTGTGGAGAAGTGACCTTGAATTGTCTGAGCATACTCCACTTTTGCTCTTTTAATTCCGGCCTCCAGATTCCTCCTTGCTGCCCTCAGGGCTGATGTATCTCCACCTTCAAAAGACACCTCACCTCTCCATTCAACCAGGGTTTCT
The DNA here is from genome assembly GCF_963280865.1 of Gymnoscopelus braueri. Classification (NCBI taxonomy): domain Eukaryota; kingdom Metazoa; phylum Chordata; class Actinopteri; order Myctophiformes; family Myctophidae; genus Gymnoscopelus; species Gymnoscopelus braueri. The sequence goes on along the minus strand of NC_137624.1, from coordinate 1,432,669 downwards.
GATTGGGGCGGTGGGTGATCCTCCTGGTGACTGTCATCAATGCATGTACTCTACTGACTGTACTGTTGTCCAAAAAAAAATCCCTCATAATGTGGTGTTGTGGTTTAAAAAAGTTTGAGAAACCCTGTACTAGGCCACACAGCGATGTCCATTTGTGTGGGCTTATTGTGTCACAGGGCGATGAGCAGGAATCGGCTAAATGGAAACGTTCATAAAACGTACTTCCAGTCTCCCCCCCCCCCCCCCCTGGTTGTACCGTCCCCATAGACAAACGTTTGTTTAGATGGACTATTTACATGAAACCAAAATGAAAAAACATTGTTTTCCCAAATAAAATAAGGAATAAAAAAATGTATTAATAATTTGTATTAATGTACAAGTGGTGAATTATTAACTGAAGTGTGTGTGTGTGTAGGGGGGTTCTTGTGTTCCTGCTGAGGCTGATATTTTAATTAAGTGTGAGGAGACTGTCTGCTCTCCTGTTGATGCTAATTTACCCTCCCTAGAGAGAGAGACCCCCACCCCACACACTTAGTGTCCCTTTATCTGTCCCGTGTGTGTGTGTGTGTGTGTCCACAAGTATAGTAGAATTAGAGAAATAGACATTGTGAGGCCCATTTTCCTGATTAGAGTTAGGAACAGACTCAAGTCTGTGTTAGGATTAGACATTTAGAGGTTATGATTAGGCGTTAGGATTATACTAAATTTCATACTGAAAATAGTAGATCTACAAGACCAACAACGCACCAAGCTGCAGCACTTTTTGAGCTTGTAGATTGGCTATTTTTGGTGCGCAACACCAGCGTGCAATCAAGTATAACTGGCTTTAGGGTTAAAGGTAGGATAAGTGATATCTGTTGTGTTTGTTTGTTCAGTAACATGAGTCTCCCTGTCTCTCCAGCTCTTTAACACATTCCCTGCCATTGACCTAGATCTACGTCAATTAAAAAAAATATATATGTATTTTTTTTATTAAGCTGGTCGACCAAACCAGCTAACTCCGCCCCCTCTCCCCTGCGTGGCACACGGAGCTGCAGACTGAGAGCGGAAGAAAACAAACTCACATTCGCGTGCAGCATGCGTCCACCTTATACACACCCATTCATTTCAGTGTCATGAAGCATCAGGGCATTCATTCACGCATTGTGATGCATTGTGAGCTTGGAGATCCATTGTCAGCTGTTCTTATCAATGATGGACAAAAACTCCTAACTCCACTTGAGTTGGATTGGGGTAAAGTGGTGATAATATAATGACACATGATGACACAAGTATCTGACAATATATAAAGTCTCAAAACCAACTTTGATGAGGCAGTATTGCCTTATTTTTTAAATATGTTTTCCTCATTTCCTGAAAAAAAAATATTTAGTTTTTTAATTTCCTGTAAAATTAACATTTTGGAGTTAGCGCCAAAGTGGGCACCTCTATGTAAAATTTACAATTTGGTCCAAAATGTAAAAAAAAATGTCTTAAGTAATGTAAAGTATCCCATGATTGAACATTTGACAATTAAGGTCCAAGTTGAAGGGTAAATATAGGTCTGATAATGATGTACCATGCATGATCAAATCATGGATACTTTACATGACTTATATACCCTTTTAAATAAATACAATTTTTCTAATATAAAGTGTTTTAACATTTTGGACAAAATAGCCAATTTTACATCGAGGTGCCCACTCTTCCTTAGTGCCCACTCTTCTTGTATCCGCGGCAGAAGGTGGCAGGAAGGGGTACAGGGAGAGTGAAGTGCTAAAGTTTGCATGTCGTGTGTGTGTGTGTGTGTGTGTGTGTGCGTGTGTGCGCTACGACACGAGCATGCTAATTGGTGAACGTGCTCGCGGCGGCGGTGGTTAAGCGTAGCGAGGCTCTTCATGAGGTTTTAACTCGGGGGGATAAGTGCTCTCCTCTGTGAGCCTGTTTGTCAGGCCTGAGCAGGGTGGGAGGCAACGTAACCGGGGGTCTTTTGTTAAAGGACTCCATGCTAAATGGAGGCAGATGGCCAAACGTCATGCAGGGGACAGGGGGGGGGACCGCAGTGTCACTGTCCGGTGGAAACCTTGTATGTCCAGAACTGTGTACTTTTTCAGGAAATGGGGAAAAGACGAACCTGTGTTCCAATGGATCCAGTGTAGTTACTATTTAGTCACAAGCTCTTGTTAACCCATTAAGACCTGGAACGCATCTGTGTAATTTATTTTTTGAGCTAAAAAGCATTATTTTACACTTTATATGTTTTTAAAGCATAAACATTTTTAACTCCAATCTGAACACTGAACTTTCACTTTCAAAATGTTTCATATAGCGAAAATATCCGATTAAGAAGTAGTTTCAATGTGGAGATACTAGGTTTCTGGCCACGAGAAGAGGGACGGGGGGGGGGTCTAGAAGAGGGTCACCCCGGGTCACAGCCTCTGCCTGCATCTTGTTAGAGCTCTCTCAATGGGACCATGTGCACCCAAATGTGTGTGCCCGTCCCCCTCCACCCCACCCGGCATGGACGGTGTCATTGTGGGATTCCCCTAGAGGGAGCGTGTGGGAGGTGGGGGGGTCCCTGGTGGGACGGGGGGATCCCCCTGTTGTGTCTGTGTGTGTGTGTGTGTGGTAGGGGGGATCATTCACAGGCACACACTCCATGAAAGGAGGATAACTGCTGTTTGATTGACATTGAGGGGCGTGTCTCCCCCCTAATAGCTTTTTAGTAATGTGGGATAATAAACTGTGTGTGTGTGTGGCAGCAGCGTCATTCTGTTTGTGTCTCTCCCACACTCTATAATACGAGCTAATCAGGTAATTACACAGCCTTTGCGTCGTTGGAGCTTTTACATGTAAATATACTTTATATAATGGGCTAAGGGGCTCCTTCTGATGCTTTGAGTGTATATTGTTGAAGCATTTTGACGTTGGCACTAGAGGGTAGCACGGGTCCGCCCCGAACCGGGTTGGGGCCAAAATATTGACTTGTCCCTCGGGCACGGGTCGGATCAGTTCCAATTGCCAAGGGTCTCGGTCAGATCCATTTGAAATGGATGGACCCGTATGGACCCGACCACCAGTGTTCTATTATTATTATTATTATTATTATAATCTCTTAAACCTTCGGTTTTCGAGGGCCGTGTCATCTCCTCCGCGTCATCAGTGCCCATACTCTAGGTGGGGTTTGCGAAAGGGCCTTTCTGTGTGGAGTTTGCATGTTCTCCTTGTGTCCCCTAGGGTAGGTACCCTCACAGTAATCCTGGTCTCTATACTGCCTCCCCTTGGTCAGCCGGGGCACCTGATGGAGGGGAAAGGAAATGGTTGGAATAGCGTGTTCCTTCCACGCGCTACGTCCTACCGGGGAAACTCCCCCCTGTCAGGTGATAAGAAGCGGCTTGCTAGCTCCTCATGTACTGAAGGAAGCATGAGAGCTTCCAAAAGTCTGGCTTCCCCTAAAGGAGGGCCAAACAGTTAGCAAGGTTGTTTCCTATATCCATGATTGATGTCTGCTGTGTGTGACAAGTATGTCAACTATATTGTATGTAACAATGTTCTGCCGTCTATGCTCTTTGTAACTGGCTGTTTTCCTGTTGTCTGACTGCACTGGCAGTGTTTATGTCCTTTGTTCAATGCATTCTTGCACTTCTGTTATAAATACATATTGTGTGTGTGTGCGTGTGTGTGTGTGCAGGTTTGCGGGCCGGACAGTGAGCAGTGGAGCGGTGGTTCTGGTCTCCATGGAGATTCAGGAAGCCTCCGGCGTGCTGCTCACCATCAACACAGAGAAGAGTGTCATGGCCTCCATGCTGCTGCGGGACTTCAAACAGGCCTTAGAGAAGCTGTAGAGACCCCCCTGCTATAGGACCCCCACACTGCCTGCTAGCCATATTGGGGGGGGGGGGGTCACAGGAATAGGAACATTCTTATACCAGTGGTTCTCAAACATTTTCATGTCAAGGAACCCCATCTGAAAATATGCTGTGCCAGGAACCCCCCAAACCCACAAGATTTGTGTTGTTAAAATGTTTCAAAAATATTAAAAGAAATTCACATTCTATCAAGATGTTTTGAAAAAAGCAGATCTATAAGTTCACAACTCGTAGCATCGCAATGTGCTGAGAGCTTGTAGATCGGCTCAAATAGCCGATGTATTAAAGTGGTTAAACTGATGTTGATGCTATATTAACTAATTTTGCTGGGGATCCCCTGGAACCCCCCCCCCCCCCACTTAAGGACGCCTGGGGGTCCCTGGTCCCCACTTTGAGAACCACTGCTCTAAAAGGGACCCCCAATTTGAGACCAATGTTTTAATATCTGGGACCTCCAATATACAATAAAATCCTCAATGTCAAATTAACTCTGAGTGTACAAATGGAACCAAATGGATCTGTAAGGGTCCATTTGGTTCCATTTGTACACTCTCAGAGTTACAGATCTGGCCCTACATTGAGTAACAGTGTTACAGCACTAGATCACAAGAGATAATTTACAAATTCTGGTATTTTTACTTTTGAGGTTCAGGAAAGTCCAACCTTATAGTCAATCAGCGATCAATAGTTACACTAGTGATCATGAACAGTTCTAGGAGTATTTCAACACCCCAAAATAACTTGTTTTCTTTCAGTTACCCTATTGAAGCCTCGGAATCATGGAGATTTTGTTTGTTTTTGTCGCATTCCTGAACTAACGTTCAAAGATTGAATCAATTGAAGTAAATGGGAGGCAAAGCTTAACAAGAGCAAAACTATACATATCATTTTTGCCGTCCTTGACATGAAAAAGTTTGAGAACCACTGATTATAGCAACATACGTTTTTTTTAAAAAACTGTTTTGTTTTTTTTTAGAAGACATTTGTAGAATCCCCAGAAGCAAAGGTTTGAGTTACAAATGTTTGCTTTAAAAATATCTACAGTATATTCAAAGACTTCAATTCAATCACGATTTTAAAGAAAAATTGCAGATCTACAAGCTAATGGCGCGGCACTCTGTGCCACGCTATGAGCTTGTAGATCTGCAATTTTTTAATAGCCCAAAGAAATCTTAAAATGACACTGATGCATTTCCGGTCTTAAAGGATTAAAGTGGAGCAGTTCCATAGAGAATGAATCAGGGAAAAACTACAAACATTAAAGCCTACTGTATAGTGTTTTCTCAGAATGGAAATATTACCAGGACTGACACATTATCTATGGCAAGGGTTCCCACACTTTTCCTGGCAGAGCTCCCCCAGTTTTGGAAACCACGTTCTCCAATGTCTTCTAAAGTTGAACTCATAGGACGTTCCTATTCCTGTGACAACATTGTCTCCCTGAATCCTTACACTGAGGTGGTGTTTAGCTTTAAAACCAAACACACACGTTTGAAGGTCTATTTAAAAACAGGAAAGTGCCCTCAATGTATGTTACTGTTATATTCCGATGATCCAAAGGCCATTGCTATACTTTAGCGTCCACAGTTCCACCTTATTCCATCAATAAGGACAAGTTCGACCAGTGAAGAGTTTCCTGAATATTGTTTGAATTATTATTTTTGAGAAGATTGCAGCCGTGGATGAAGTTTTATGTTGAAATAAACAGCAGAAACCAGATGAAGTTTTGGCCACAGGGCTAAAATGTTTAAATTCTGCTTTGACCAATCTGAGTGTCACTTCAGACGTTGTTTATGTCACTGTCGGGCAGAAACCTCATCTCCATATTTTAACTTTGTGTGTTTCCGTAAGTTAACGCCCTACTTGATCATACTACAGCGTCACACAAAAGTATCAAAAACAAGCTTGTTTGAGCTTGTCGATCTGCTATTTTTCATGTTTTTGAATCCTGAAAAGTGAAAGTTTTGGACTTATGAGGTTTCCACCTGACCGAGACGTTGCACTCGTTATATGTAGTTTGGCTGATTTTAAAGGAATAGTATTTTTTGGCGTGAACTATTTCTTTAAAATGTAATTTCATCACTGACATTCTGCCAAGCAGTTCTCATGTAATAAAAAGAAGAGAACTATAAGCATTGATGTTGCATTTAATTGGAAATTATCCTCCAACCAACCAGCTCTTCATTAATTAATTAAAGCATTAAGACCTACCTATCTACTTATTGTCAACAGGAGAGGACATTTAGAGACAATGAACCAACACCAAACACAATGATTCTTTTAATGATGTAGTTTCGTACCAGACTTGATTTTCTGTTCTCTTGCCTCTTTTCCATTCCATGCCTTATCGTGTCAAAGTGACATCATGTGAAGTGCCTTTCTATACGTGAATAAACATGTTTTTAGACTCTGATAATAATTATGATAATAATAATAGAGTTCAATCAGCAAGATATTTATCTGTATCGCGTTTGATGAAAGATTAAAGTTGAAATGTATTGTAACAAAGAACACTTGTCCTATTGGATTTTCTTGGGTTTTCCATTATTGTCCTGTTATACATCTTTGAACTTAGAGGTGTGTGTGTGTGTGTGTGTGTGTGTGTGTGTGTGTGTGTGAGAGAGTGAGAGTGAGAGACATTAAAAAGTCACAGAACCCCTTCACTGTAGGGGTCAAACATTCATTCAGTCCTGTTCTCTTCTTGTACACCACACACGATATGGGTGGGGTACACATAACGTCACTGTTGGACGGAAACCTTGTATGTCCAAAACTGTTACTTTTCAGGAAATCATTGCTGTCGGGCAGAAACCTCCAATCTCCATATTCTAACTTGTTGTGTTGGTTCATAAATGAACGCCCTACTTCATCATACTACAGCGTCACACAAAAGCATAAAAAACAGCAGATCTACAAGCTCGAAATGTGTCGGGAAGCGACGCGTTTTGAGCTTGTAGATTTGCTACTTAAGCTATTTTTGAATTTGAATCCTGAAAAGTTACAGTTTTGGACATGAGGTTTCCAGCCGACAGAGATATGTAAAAAAATAAAAAAAAATAAACCTGTGTTCCAATGGATCCAATATCATTATTATTTAGTCACAAGCCTCTGAATACTTTTCATTGGTTCAATATTGACACACACAATCACTTTCAAAGCTTTTTTCCGATGTAGCAAAAATAGCAGATGCAACGCGTTGAGCTTGTAGATCGTCAATTATTTTTGCTACTTTGGTGTGACACTGCAGTATGACGAAGTAGGACATTCATTTCAAAAAGCAGAAATATGGAGATACAAGGTTTCTGCTTGACAGCAACAATAAGTTACGATGTGAACCCAACGGCAACACAATACATTTGGTACAGTATATTGTCTCTGTCGGGTGGTTTTCAGGATTCAAAAGTAGCAGATCTACAAGCTCGTAACGCGTCGAGCTTGTAGATCTGCTACTTTTGAAGCTTTTGTGTGACGCTGTAGTAGGGAGGTAATTTACGAAAAAACACAACTTATGGAGATAAGAGGTTTCTGCCCGACAGTGACGATGTGTTACACAGTACATACTGTAAGTAAGCTCTCATTTCTGTAGGTAGTGCATTTATTGTTGAGCAAAGCAATGCAGATATAAGGTATGTTGTGGGTGTTCTGTTGCTGTGTGTGTGTGTGTGTGTGTGTGTGTGTGTGTGTCTGGAGGGGGGGGGGGTAGCACCTGTTAGCTCATCTGTCACCGTGGCAACCCTCACATCCATCACACCACATCAACATTCCACTCATTCCACCACCAGCTGTTACCATCACACGCACACGCACGCACGCACGCGCACACACACACACACACACACACACACACGTACATGCACACACACACACACACACACACACACACACACACACACACACACACACACACAGTGTACACACAGTGTACACACACACACACTTTATGACTGTTATTATGACAGTGGGTGTTAAAGGAGTAGTTCACCCCAAAAATTACTTATTTTCTATCATTATTACTCACCCCATGAAGCCTTGAATTCCGCATTCCTGAGCCAATAATCCAATATTTGACTAATCGAAGTTAATAGGAGACCAATCTTAACAAGAGCAAATATTTAAAACATTCTCTTTGAACCTGAATCATCAGTCGGCTCATCAGTGATTACACTGTGAGAGTTGTTTTGGAGTTTACATTATTATTTTATATACAGTAATTTAATGTTGGTCTCCTACCATAGAGGAGTCCTCAATTACTGAATGACCGGATGGCTGGTCCGTAGGAGACGCCACTGGTCATCAAATTATTGGCTAGGTACTGTTTTGCAGCACGGAATTCTGTGTGCGCACGCGCATATGTGTGTGTTCGTCCGTTGCCGTTTATTCCCTGTACTACTGAAATGCATGCGTTTGGCTATATTATCAATTTGTGTTCTCGCCCAAAGCATGGGAACACATTTGCAAGCATGTCATTCGCTGTCAATCGGCCCAATCATCAAAAGGTCACGGGAATCTGCCCAGCGATGTCAATCCCAGGACGTTTGAATGTAGGACTGCATGGTATCCCAGTCAAAAGGTAAATTTTTGGGGTGAAGTATTCCTTTTAACCCTTTTTTTAAAAAGTCATCGCAACCCCCCGTTTGCTTGTTACAGGCCGTTGAATATAGCTTGTCTCGTC